>NC_053027.1:290463222-290702849 GCF_003073215.2 Triticum urartu
GCCGGCACACGGCTTGGGTGCTAGCCCTACCCCTCATTTATATGTTGAGCCTCGGGGTCAAAACTTGGAGTAAAAGCCTCCATAAAGTCGGTTTCACCCGAAAGGCAAGAGTCCTTCTCGGACTCCAGGGCCAGACGCCAGGGTTCCCGGCGTCTGGACCTAGACGCTAGGGACCCTGGCGTCTGGCCACTGGACTCCGCAAAACTTCCTTTTGCGCTTTCCAAAAACCTTGCGGGCTTTCCCCTTTGGCCGAAATAAAGTGTTCTCGTACCCAAACATTTCGGGAAATATCCGAAACCCCTTCCGGTGAATTCTGGAACCCTTCCGGTGACCAAACACTATTATCCCATATATCGAAATTTATCTCCGAACCATTCCGGAGTTCCTCGTCATGTCCGTGATCTCATCCCGGACTCCGAAAAACATTCGGTCACCAATATACATAACTCATATAGTACTATATCGTCAACGAACGTTAAGCGTGCGGACCCTACGGGTTCGAGAACTATGTAGACATGACCGAGACACCTCTCTGGTCAATAACCAATAGCGGGACCTGGATGCCCATATTGGCTCCTACATATTCTACGAAGATCTTTATCGGTCAGACCGCATAAAAACATACGTTGTTCCCTTTGTCATCGGTATGTTACTTGCCCGAGATTCGATCGTCGGTATCTCAATACCTAGTTCAATCTCGTTACCGGCAAGTCTCTTTACTCGTTCTGTAATACATCATTCCGCAACTAACTCATTAGTTGCAATGCTTGCAAGGCTTGTAGTGATGTGCATTACTGAGTGGGCCCAGAGATACCTCTCCGACAATCGGAGTGACAAATCCTAATCTCGAAATACGCCGACCCAACAAGTACCTTTGGAGACACCTATAGAGCACCTTTATAATCACCCAGTTCCGTTGTGGTGTTTGGTGGCACACAAAGTGTTCCTCCGGTAAATGGGAGTTGCATAATCTCATAGTCATAGGAACATGTATAAGTCATGAAGAAAGCAATAGCAACAAACTAAACGATCAAGTGCTAAGCTAACGGAATAGGTCAAGTCAATCACATCATTCTCCTAATGATGTGATCCCATTAATCAAATGACAACTCATGTCTATGGTTAGGCTTAACCATCTTTGATCAACAAGCTAGTCAAGTAGAGGCATACTAGTGACACTCTGTTTGTCTATGTATTCACACATGTATTATGTTTCTGGTTAATACAATTCTAGCATGAATAATAAACATTTATCATGAAATAAGGAAATAAATAATAAATTTATTATTGCCTCTAGGGCATATTTCCTTCAATTATACGTCTAGAGTTAAAGGTGAACTTAAACTTATTAGTGACATGCTTCTATGGTTACCACTCAAGTAGAACAAGAACTTGAGGCTCAGAATGATTTGCTCAATGAATTAAATAATAAGAAAAATGATAATGCTGTTAGAGTCATGACTAGAGGGGGTAAAATGACTCAGGAACCTCTGTATCCTGAGGGTCACCCCAAGAGAATTGAGCAAGATTCTCAGAGAACTAATGTTGATGCACCTAGTCCTTCTAGAAAGAACAAAAAGAAAAAAGATAGGACTTTGCATGCTTCTAGTGAACCTGTTGTTGAAACACCTGAGAATCCCAATGATATTTCTATTTCTGATGCTGAAACACAATCTGGTAATGAACATGAACCTAGTGATAATGTTAATGATTAAGTTCATGTTGATGCTCAACCTAGCAATGATAATGATGTAGAGATTGAACCTATTGTTGATCTTGATAACCCACAATCAAAGAATCAACGTTGTGATAAGAGAGACTTTGTTGCTAGGAAGCACAGTAAAGAAATCGAACCATGGGTTCAGAAACCCATGCCTTTTCCTCCTAAACCATCCAAGAAAAAGGATGATGAGGATTTTGAGTGCTTTGCTGAAATGATTAGACCTATCTTTTTGTGTATGCGTTTGACTGATATGCTTAAAATGAATCCTTATGCTAAGTATATGAAAGATATTGTTACAAATAAAAGAAAGATACCGGAAGCTGAAATTTCCACCATTCTTACTAATTATACTTTTAAAGGTGGAATACCAAAGAAACTAGGAGATCCAGGAGTACCAACTGTACCATGCTCCATTAAAAGAAACTATGTTAAAACTGCTTTATGTGATCTTGGAGCCGGTGTTAGTGTTATGCCACTCTCTTTATATCGCAGACTTGATTTGAATAAGTTGACACCTACTAAAATATCTTTGCAAATGGCCGATAAATCAACTGCTATACCTGTCGGTATTTGTGAGGATGTGCCCTTTGTGGTTGCAAATGTTACTATTTTAACGGACTTTGTTATTCTTGATATTCCCAAGGATGATAGTATGTCGATTATCCTTGGTAGACCCTTTTTGAATACTGCAGGGGCTGTTATTGATTGCAACAAAGGCAATGTCAATTTTCATGTTAATGGTAATGAGCATACGGTACACTTTCTGAGGAAACAACCCCAAGTTCACAATATTAATTCTATTGGAAAAACTTCAACAATTACTATTGGAGGTTTTGAATTTCCTCTTCCTACTGTCAAGAAGAAATATGATATTCTTATTGTTGGGGATGTGCATATCCTAGTTGAGATAACCTAGTGTTATTCGAAATTTCTCCGGTGTCATGCGATTCGGAATGAGTTTGTTAACAAGACTTGACCAACCTTGTTAGTAGATTCCTTTTGATGAGCATGAGATGGATGAAGTTAGAAGGCACAACTTTCTGTACCCTCTTTTTACTTTCTGTTATTTAGATTAAATAAAGCAGAATTAGTATTTTCTGTCTGTTTTCTGAATTATCCATGCAATAAAAAAATACCCTGAAAATAAAAGTTCTCCAAATGCCGTGAAAATGAAATATGATTTTTTCTAGAATATTTAAGAATTATTGGCACTGAGAACATATCAGGGGGACCCACTGTGTGCCCACGAGGGTGGAGGGTGCGCCCCCTGCCTCCTGGACCCCATGTGGGTCCCCTCCACTTACTCTTGCACCCACACACTTTGTTTTCCTCCAGAAAAAATCATCCACCAGCTCAAACCCGAGTTCTAGCTCATCTTGCGGCCATTTTTGATCTCCTTGCTCAAAGCTCCATTCACAAAACTGCTTTGGGGGATTGTTCTTTGGTATGTGACTCCTCCAATGGTCCAATTAGTTTTTGTTTTTGTGCTTTGTTTATTGCAAATTTTTGCTGCTTAGGTGATCCCGTTCTTGAGCTTGCATGTCAAATTTATGTGGTCAAAAGTAGTTTTAATGCATGACATAGCCTCTAGGCACTTGTAGGAGTAGTTGCTATCAATTTTTTGAGTTTGGTTCACTTTTATTTTGAGTCACTAAAAATTTCAGAAATTTTTTAGAGGAAGAAATATGTTTAGGAAAATGTACCAAGGTGGTTCCTTAAGGAAGCAAGTCCCAAGGCCCGCAATACGCGAGTCGGACAATTAACTAACAAGGGAGGCTCAAGTGCGGCCTTGTGAATGGCCGTCAGAGGATTTCATGGTTCAGGCAGGCATCAAGGAAGAATTTGACGCATATGCGCGTAACACTGATCTTGAGAGCTTCGAGGTAGATAAGTGCCGGCAATACCTCTATTTAACCGATTCATTTGTGAGAAGGTTTAAATTTACATCCTCATGCAATTCTCACAATGTCCTATTTGATCTTTATGATAAATCTTACCCTGGACTTAGAAGATTTTAATACTGCTTGTAAACTCCCGCAGTGGGGTAGTGCTAGTGAACCTCGCAAATCTGAATTTAAAGACTTTCTTGCTAGTATCACTGTGGGGGAATCTAGAGAAATAACACAAGCTACCATAGGGAGCATTCATTTTCCTGCCATACATTATTTTGCTCTCTTTGTGGGTAGATGCATTAACGGTAAAGATGAGGCATGTCATATGTGTGTTCCTGATCTTAGTGTTCTCAAGAGTGCTGTATTAGGAGATAGACAATATAACTTGGGGGCCATTGTTGCACGTAGGTTGCATAATAACAATATTAATGGAGATTTGTTCGGTGGAATTTACGCAACCCGTTTAGCTAATTTTCTGGAGGTACCCATACGTGGATATGATATTGAGTTGCCTCCTGCTTATCTAGATTATAATGCTATGGTTCGTCATCAGTTTGTTGAGAGGAACGATCAGTTCCTCCAGTACCGACTAATCTTTGACAAACGGCGCACCGTCCACGTTGCTCTCCCCGCTCCTGCTTTCTTTGATTTTCACACAAAAGGGAGATATGTTATAACCAGGGAGGAGGCGAGCGAGTACGAGGGGAGAACGGAGGCAGCTCGCCTCCAAGCTGTAGCTCATGAGGCAATTGCCGCTGCATCTCAGTACGACCCCAGCTACAACTTTGATCCATGGGCATAGACCAACTTAGGCCAAAATCCTAAGCTTGGGGGAGTATGTATTTCTCACCGACATTACATTCATGTTCACACACTCATTCCAATTGTCGGTGCTCATACTTTTTCATTGTAATATCCATGCTAGTTTATTTTCTTTTTAAGCTTTCTTCTTGTGTGTTTGAAAAACCTTAAGAAAAACAAAAAATTAGTTGTAGCCTTTAGCTAGTTTACTATCCATGCTTGTAGTAGTAGTAATTAAAAAGAAAACCCAAAAAGATTTCTCGTTCTTATTTTGCTTGTTGGGAGCTTTCCCGTGTAAATAGTTTTGTTTCTTTTCTTTTCTTTGGGGTCGAGAGGAGAAGTCCATAATGAAAATGTTGGGTGGCTCTCATATGCATTATTGTTGATCTAACAAAGAGCCCATATTACCTTGTCTTCTGCCTTGAATTGAATGCTTGCAGATTCCAGTTTAGCCCAATGCACGTGCACTATTATTATTATCCACACTATTCGGTTGTGCAAGTGAAAGGCAATAATGATGATATATGATGGACTGATTGAGATGAGAGAAGCTGGTATGAACTCGACCTCTCTTGTTTTTGTAAATATGATTAGTTCATCGTTCCTGATTCAGCCTAATATGAATGAAACATGTTTGCAATGACAATTAGAGATTATAGTTGCTCATGCCATGCTTAAGTAGCTAGGAGTTTATAATGGTTTACCTTGCGTGCCAACATGCTATTAAAATGATTGTGATGTGGTATGATAGGGTGGTATCCTCCTTTGAACGATTCGAGTGGCTTGACTTGGCACATGTTCATGCATGTAGTTGAAACAAAATCAACATAGCCTCTATGATATTTATGTTCATGGTGAATTATATCCTACTCATGCTTGCATTCAGTGTTGATTAATTTTAATGCATGTTCATGACTGTTGTCGCTCTCTAGCTGGTCGCTTCCCAGTCCCTTTCTAGCCTTCACTTGTACTAAGCGGGAATACTGCTTGTGCATCCAATTCCATAAACCCCAAAAGTTATTCCATATGAGTCCACCATACCTTCCTATATACGGTATCTACCTGCCGTTCCAAGTAAATTTGTATGTGCCAAACTCTAAACCTTCAAATAAACATTCTGTTTTGTATGCTCGAATAGCTCATGTATCAACTAGGGTTGTCTGTATCTTCCATGCTAGGTGGGTTATTCTCAAGAGGAGTGGACTCCGCTCCTCACTCATGAGAAAATGGCTGGTCACCGGGATGCCCAGTCCCATGCTCAAATCAAATCAAAATAATTGCAAACAAAACTCCCATAGGATTATGGTTAGTTGGAGGCACCCGTTGTTTCAGGCAAGCCATGGATTGATGCTTGTTGGCGGTGGGGGAGTATAAACTTTACCATTCTGCTTGGGAACCGCCTATAATGTGTGTAGCATGGAAGATATCAAGATCTCTCAGTTGTTATGTTGACAACGAAAGTATACCGCTCAAAATATTATTCACCTATATTTCAAAATCGAGCTCTGGCACCTCTACAAATCCCTGCTTCCCTCTATGAAGGGCCTATCTATTTACTTTTATGATAAGTCATCATCCTCTTATTAAAAAGCACCACTTGGAGAGCACCGCTGTCATTTGCATGTATTATTATTAGTTTACATTGAGTATGACTTGACTGGATCTCTTTTACCATGAATTAAAATTTCCAGTCAGCCCTTGATCTTTAGGGGTGCTCTGCATTTATGTCTTGCGGTATCAGAAAGGGCTAGCGAGATACCATCTTGTTATATCATATTATGATTGTTTTGAGAAAGTGTTGTCATCCGAGATTTATTATTATTGCTCGCTAGTTGATTATGCCATTGATATGAGTAAACATGTGACCTAAATGTTATTGTGAATATGGTTAGTTCATAGTCTTTGCCGAAAACTTGAATGTTGGCTTTACATATTTACAACAACAAGAGCAAACAGAGTTTGTAAAAGTTTTTCTTTATCACCTTCAGTTTATCAACTGAATTGCTTGAGGACAAGCAAAGGTTTAAGCTTGGGGGAATTGATGCGTCTCCATCGTATCTACTTTTCCAAACACTTTTGCCCTTGTTTTGGACTCTAACTTGCATGATTTGAATAGAACTAACCTGGACTGACGCTGATTTCAGCAGAATTGCCATGGTGTTATTTGTGTGCAGAAATAAAAGTTCTTGGAATGGCCTGAAAATCAACGGAGATTATTTATGGAATATATAAAAAATACTGGCAAAAGAATCAAGGCCAGGGGACCCACACCCTGTCCACGAGGGTGGGGGCGCGCCTACCCCCTGGGCGCGCCCCTCTGCCTCGTGGGCCCCCTGGTTTTCCTCCGACCTCAACTCCAACTCTATATATTCGTGTTCAAGGAGAAAAAAACCAAAGAGAAGGATTCATCGCGTTTTATGATACGGAGCCGCCGCCAAGCCCTAATCTCTCTCGGGAGGGCTGATCTGGAGTCCGTTCGGGGCTCCGGGGAGGGGAATCCGTCGCCATCGTCATCATCAACCTTCCTCCATCACCAATTTCATGATGCTTACCGCCGTGTGTGAGTAATTCCGTCATAGGCTTGCTGGACGATGATGGGTTGGATGAGATTTATCATGTAATCGAGTTAGTTTTGTTAGGGGTTGATCCCTAGTATCCATTATGTTCTGAGATTGATGTTGCTATAACTTTGCTATGCTTAATGCTTGTCACTAGGGCCCGAGTGCCATGATTTAAGATCTGAACCTATTATGTTTTCATGAATATATGTGAGTTCTTGGTCCTATCTTGCAAGTCTATAGTCACCTATTATGTGTTATGATCCGTTAACCCCGAAGTGACAATAATCGAGATTCTTACCGGTGATGACCGTAGTTTGAGGAGTTCATGTATTCACTAAATGTTAATGCTTTGGTCCGGTACTCTATTAAAAGGAGGCCTTAATATCCCTTAGTTTCCAGTAGGACCCCGCTGCCACGGGAGGGTAGGACAAAAGATGTCATGCAAGTTCTTTTCCATAAGCACGTATGACTATATTCGGAATACATGCCTACATTACATTGATGAACTAGAGCTAGTTCTATGTCACCCTATGTTATAACTATTGCATGAGGAATCGCATCCGACATAATTATCCATCACTGATCCATTGCATACGAACCTTTCACATATTGTTCTTCGCTTATTTACTTTTCCGTTGCTACTGTTACAATCACTACAAAACCAAAACTATTACTTTTTCCACCGTTACCACTACTATCATATTACTTTGCTACTAAATACTTTGCTGCAGATATTAAGTTTCCAGGTGTGGTTGAATTGACAACTCAGCTGCTAATACTTGAGAATATTCTTTGGCTCCCCTTGTGTCGAATCAATAAATTTGGGTTGAATACTTTACCCTCGAAAACTATTGCGATCCACTATACTTGTGGGTTATCAAGAAACTAAGTGGGTGTGCATCCAACTTGCTTGCTCATGAAGACCTAGGGCGTTTTGAGGAAGCCCATCGTTGGAATATACAAGCCAAGTTCTATAATGAAAAATTCTCACTAGTATATGAAAGTGATATCATAGGAGACTCTCTATCATGAAGATCATGGTGCTGCTTTGAAGCACAAGTGTGGCAAAAAGGATAGTAACATTGTCCCTTCTCTCTTTTTCTCTCATTTTTTCTTTTTCTTTCTTTATTTTTTGGGGGCCTTCTTTTTTTGGCATTTTTTCCTTTTTTTCCTCACATGGGACAATGCTCTAATAATGAAGATCAGCACACTTCTATTTACTTACAACTCGATAGTAGATAAAAAATATGACTCTATGTGAATGCCTCCGGCGATGTACCAGGATGTGCAATGAATCAAGAGCGACATGTTTAAAAAATAATGAATGGTGGCTTCGCCACAAAGACGATGTCAACTACATGATCATGCAAAGCAATATGACAATGATGGAATGTGTCATAATAAACGGAACGGTGGAAAGGTGCATGTCAATATATCTCAGAATGGCTATGGAAATGCCATAATAGGTAGGTATGGTGGCTGTTTTGAGGAAGGATCTGTGGTGGGTTTACGGTACCGGCGAGAGTTGCACGGTATTAGAGAGGCTAGCAATGATGGGAAGGTGAGAGTGCGTATAATCCATGGACTCAACATTAGTCATAAAGAACTTACATACTTATTGTAAAAATCTATTAGTCATCGAAACAATGTACTACGCGTATGCTCCTAGGGGGATAGATTGGTAGGAAAAGACCATCGCTCATCCCCGACCGCCACTCATAAGGAAGACAATCAAAAAACATCTCATGCTCCAACTTCGTTACATAACGATCCACCATGCGTGCATGCTACGGGACTCACAAACCTTAACACAAGTATTTCTCAATTCACAAATACTCACTAGCATGACTCTAATATCACCATCTTCATATCTCTAAACGATCATAAGGAATCAAACTTCTCATAGTATTCAATGCACTTTATATGAAAGTTTTTATAATATCCCTCTTGGATGCCTATCATATTAGGACTAATTTTATAACCAAAGCAAATTACCGTGATGTTTAGAGACTCTCAAAATAATATAAGTGAATTACGAGAGTTCATAAATTTCTATAAAATAAAACCACCGCCATGCTCTAAAAAGATATAAGTGGAGCACTAGAGCAAATTGCCTAGCTCAAAAGATATAAGTGAAGCACATAGAGCATTCTAATAAATCACGATTCATGCATGTCTCTCCCAAAAGGTGTGCACAGCAAGGATGATTGCGGAAAACTAAAAAGCAAAGACTCAAATAATACAAGACGCTCCAAGAAAAACACATATCATGTGGTGAATAAAAATATAGCCTCAAGTAAAGTTACCGATAGACGAAGACGAAAGAGGGGATGCCTTCCCGGGGCACCCACAAGCTTAGGCCCTTTGGCCTCCTTGAATATTACCTTGGGTTGCATTGGGCATCCCCAAGCTTAGGCTCTTGCCACTCCTTATTCCATAGTCCATCAAATCCTTACCAAAACTTGAAAACTTCACAACACAAAACTCCAACAGAAAATCTCGTAAGCTACGTTAGTATAAGAAAATAAATCACCACTTTTTGTACTGTTGTGAACTCATTCTTTATTTATATTGGTGTAATATCTACTGTATTCCAACTTTTCCATGGTTCATACCCCCCGGTACTAGCCATAGATTCATCAAAATAAGCAAACAACACACGAAAAATAGAATCTGTCAAAAACAGAACAGTCTGTAGCAATCTGGATATTTCGAATACTTATTTAACTCCAAAAATCCTTAGAAATTAGGAAGTTCAAGAAAATTTGGTTATTAATCCTCTGCAAAAATAATCAGTATTTTATCGCGCTTCTGTTAGCAATGAAAACTAATCTCCTGGGCGCAAAAGTTTCTGTTTTTCAATAGGATCAAATCAGCTATCACCGTAAGCTATCCCAAAGGTCTTACTTGGCACAAACACTAATTAAAACATAAAACCACATCTAACCATAGGCTAGATGAAAAAAATATTGAGAAACAGAACCTAAAAAGCAAAAACAAAAATAAAATTGGGTTGCCTCCCAGCAAGCGCTATTGTTTAACGCCCTTAACTAGGCATAAAAACACGAATAGATCTAAGTATTGTCATCTTTAGCTTTTACCTTTTTAATAGGGTTATGCTCGAAACCGGGGGGTGAGGGAGTCCTTGACTAAGGGGTCCTCGAGAGTCCGGCCCATGTGCTATGAGCCGGACTGATGGACCGGGAAGATACAAGTCAGAAGGCCTTCCCCCGTGTCCGGATGGGACTCTCCTTTGCGTGGATGGCAAGCTTAACGTCCGGATGTGTAGTTTCCTTTCTCTGTAAACCGACTTTGTACAACCCTAGGCCCCTCCGGTGTCTATATAAACCGGAGGGTTTAGTCCGTAGAGGCTATTAGAATTCGTATAGGCTAGACAGCTAGGGTTTAGCCGTTACGATCTCGAGGTAGATCAACTCTTGTAACCCCTATACTCATCAAATACAATCAAGCAGGACGTAGGGTTTTACCTCCATTAAGAGGGCCCGAACCTGGGTAAACATCGTGTCCCCCTTGTCTCTTGTTACCTTCGATCCTCAGACGCACAGTTCGGGACCCCGTACCCGAGATCGGTCGGTTTTGACACCAACATTGGTGCTTTCATTGAGAGTTCCACTGTGACGTCGACAGAAGGTTCGATGGCTAGTTCAATCATCAACAACGATGCCGTTTCGAGGGAAACTTTCTTCCCCGGTCAATTTTTTGTGTTCAGCGGCTTTGCTCTGCGTGCCAGCTCAATTGGCCACCTTGAATAGATCGACAGCTACGCCCCTGGTCATCAGATCAGTTTCGGGAACCTGAATTATGTCGCTGATATCCGAGGAGACTTGATCTTCGAAGGGTTCACGACCCCAACCACCGCTCTGGCCTTAGATTCAGAGCAAACTGCCGGGTCCGAGGATGGGAGTTTGTCGCCCATCGGACTCTCTACAATGAAGCTCACTCTCGGAGATCCGGAGGCGATTGTGTCCTCGGCAAGCCCGGAGTCAGACCGGGTTACCCCTATCATTGGAATTTCGGACTCTCCCCTGGACTCTAGCTCCAAACTCTCGAAGTCCACACCAAGTGAGCATGGCTAGGAGGCTTTTGCCCTGGCTAGCTTTGCGGGCTCTCGTTTCCCCGTCCAATCCTCGCTCTTAAACGAGGCTCTGGACTTAATGTGAACTACACCCAGCCTGGATTAGGGGCTGAGACCAGGGAATTTTATGTCCCACCCACCACCCACTTCATAGCCACCGGCGAAGACTTAACCGACATGTTGGATTACACCTCCGAAAACATCGGCTGCATGGACGACGATGCCAGAGATGAACAAGGCCAAGACCCGCCGTTTACCGGACATTGGACGGCCACCTCCACATACGACATGTATATGGTGGATACACCCAAAGAGGATGATAGCGAAGGCAGGAAGGCTCCGGTTGAGGACAAACCCGCTGAGGCACCACCAAAGAGTCGACGCCCGCGACGCCACTCAAAATCGCGTCGCAAAAAAGACAGTAATACTGAAACCGGAGACAATAACACTCCAGAGAACGCCGACGACCCCGAAGCCCCCGTCGAGCCCACATCCGAACAGGATGATGTGGAGGAGGGGCCAGTTAACCCCGATGATCCGGTCGGGAATGAGGATTCGGAAGATAGCTACTATCTACCAGTCTCCAAAGATGATGTCAGCCTTGGCAACGAAGATTTCATCATGCCAGAAGAACCCCTCGAGCAGGAGCGCTTTAAGCTCCAACTAATCGCCACTACGAGAAGCCTAAAAAAAGCAGCAGCAACGGGTCCATGGCAAACAAGATACACTCAACGATAGATGGACCCAGGTCCTAGCTGCCGAAGAATATGGCCTCCAACGCCCAACAAAGAGTTATCCGAAGTGTCGGCTACT
The DNA here is from genome assembly GCF_003073215.2 of Triticum urartu. Classification (NCBI taxonomy): domain Eukaryota; kingdom Viridiplantae; phylum Streptophyta; class Magnoliopsida; order Poales; family Poaceae; genus Triticum; species Triticum urartu. The sequence continues at coordinate 290,475,109 of NC_053027.1, forward strand.
ACCACAATTTGGCGATGAGGCCCTCGAGCCAATACCGTCGAGACATGACTGCGCTGATGAACCAGACCGGCCACTACGTGGGTGAGATAAAGCGGCCACCTACGCCGAACACCAACCCGCACCACCTCGCCGTAGGGGTAGAGGGACAGCGGCCCCAGGATACACCTACGACCTACGATGGGACCTGGACAATAGAACATGCCGAGCCAGATCAATCTATGGATCAAGGGGGTGGGCCCAACGCGAGAAGACAACTGCCAAGCCTGGCGCGATAGGCATAACTTCACCAGGGCCGAAAACCGCATACAGATGTCATCCGAACTCCGTCGTGACATTGCCCGATACAGAGGCACCACACACCCCTTATGCTTTACCGATGAGGTAATGCAGCACCAGTTCCCAGAAGGGTTTAAACCCGTAAACATCGAACCATACGACGACACGACAGATCCCGCGGTATGGATAGAAGATTTCCTTCTCCATATCCACATGGCCTGCGGTGACGATCTCCATGCCATAAAATACCTCCCCTTAAAGCTGAAAGGACCAGCACGACACTGGTTAAACAGCCTCCTAGGGAACTCTATTGGTAGCTGTGAAGATTTGGAAGATGCCTTCAGAGACAACTTCCAAGGTACCTATGTCCGGCCTCCGGACGCCGATGACCTTAGTCATATAGTCCAACAACCCAGCGAGTCAGCCCAAAAACTCTGGACCATGTTCTTAATTAAAAGAACCAAATTGTCGATTGTCCGGACGCCGAAGCCCTCACAGCCTTTAAACACAGCGTCCGTGACGAATGGCTCGCCCGACACCCCGGCCAAGAAAAACCGAAGTCCATGGAAGCTCTTACCACACTCATGACCCGCTTTTGCGCGGGAGAAGATAGCTGGCTAGCTCATAGAAGCAACAACACCAATGACCCTGGAACCTCCGAAGCCAGAGATGGCAATAGTAGGCCACGACGCAACAAACACAAGCGTCGAAGCAACAATGAAGATACCAAAGACATGACGGTCAACACCGGATTCAGTGGCTTTAAACCCGGTCAGTGGAAGAAGCCATTCAAAGGAAACAAAGATGGTCCATCCAGTTTGGACAGAATACTCGATCGGCCTTGCCAGATCCATGGCACCCCTGACAAGCATGCCAATCATACCAATTGAAATTGTTGGGTCTTGAAACAAGCCGGTAAGCTAAACACTGAACATAAGGGGAAAGGGTTGCCCAGCGAGGATGACGAAGAGCCTCGCCCAACGAACACAGGGGGAAAAGAAATTTCCCCCCAAGGTAAAAACAGTGAATATGATCTACGTTACTCATATCCCTAAGCGGGAGCGCAAGCACGCACTAAGGGACGTCTATTCCATAAAGCGAGTCGCCCCAAAATTCAACCCATGGTCGGCCTGTCCGATCACTTTTGATCGCATAAACCATCTGACCAATATCCGTCATGGAGGTTCGGCAGCATTGGTCCTCAATCCAATCATCCATGGATTCCATCTCACGCGAGTCCTCATGGATGGCAACAACAGTCTTAACCTTCTATATCAGGCCACTGTCCGTAAAATGGGTATTGATCTGTCAAGGATCAAGCCTACTAAAACCACCTTTAAAGGAGTAATACCCGGCGTAGAGGCCTGCTGCATAGGATCAATAACGCTGGAAGTAGTCTTCGGCTCACCAGATAATTTCCGAAGTGAAGATTTGATCTTCGACATTGTCCCCTTCCGTAGTGGATATCATGCACTGCTCGGACGAACCGCTTTCGCCCGTTTCAATGTAGTCCCGCACTATTCTTATCTAAAGCTCAAGATGCCCGGACCACGCGATGTCATAACAGTCAATGGAAATATGGAGCACTCCCTCCGTACTGAGGAGCATACCGCGGCCCTCACAGCTGAGGTACAGGGTGGCCTTATCAAGCCAAGTACTTCATCGTCCATCATCGTCCATCAAGCCCCCGGACATTGTCAAACGAGTCCGGTCTACCCTGCAGAATGACAGTTTGGTTCATCCAGAACTAGATTGGCAATTCGGCCTCTGTCAAAACCCCCACCTAATCGCGGCATACGTACAACACGTACATAACTATGCACTAAAAATACCATGGGCAATGACGGAGGCACACTAAGGACAAAGTCCACAATATGGCTCGACCCTACTCGGACCTTAATATTCTTCCTTTTTCTATTTTATCTTTTTTATTTTTCAGGTTCTTTAAAACTCAAATCACTTTTCGATGGTACAAAGGGCGTTTTCCCAGGCCCCTTCTATATACATCATCGTTGATCCTCTCAAAGGATCCTACACCAAGGTGAAAAGCGGCGCAGACGTGCAGCAGGGTGTACAAAGGATCTTCAAGACCACCCCTTTTTTAGGACCTATATCTAGCTTTCCCTTGTTCTCAAATTCTCGGCATGTAAAATAGCCTTGATGATTATGGCATTCTCTGTAAGAGCACGTTTTGACGTATCAATCAGATTATAACAGAAACAGTTTTCGTCCATCCCTATTCGGTATTGGTTTATTTCATAATATGTATTCCTTCTTCGCGATAGATTGACATATACACCTCGGCATAAATTTCCAGGGGATCTATTCGGCCACATATATTTTTGAAAAACAAAAAGTCCGAACACTTTTATAGTATGCTTCGGCATCCCGAATACTGCATTATATGCATTGGCTCCGAATCATGTCTTTGGTCAATAGTTGGGTTGCCCGGCTCCTGTGGTTACCACCTTACATTCTGCTTGTTTGGCTAAGGTAGTAAAGGGTGAACTACTACGAATGTGTTTCTAGTTCGTCCGGTCAAACACCTCAGTAGAGAAAGCCGAAAACTAACTTTCATGATATAGCAAGGGCTGGTCAGCAGTTCGGCGACTTACTAAATCTTTTGCAATTTCTTCTGTATTATACGAAGGGCTGGCCTCCACCCAGTCACGCGCCTAAGGCATCCAAGTTCGGATAGCCGAACAAGAGCCAGGGGATAGCTTATAGTGCTACTGTCAAACTCCTATGGCTAAGTGAGAGTGATAAAGCTACATAGTCTGATTGCCTGGTTCGCTACACGGTCACCACCTTTACGGACCAAGACGTTGGGTCAAGTGTGGTCATGTGCTATTCCGGACAACCCCGTAGTATCTACGTGGGGGCTGAAGCCGACGACTGGCAAACTTTCAGATATAAAAACGGCGGCACAGGAGGAAAATAATCTCAGATAAATGCACAAATATATTATACAAGCCTTGTTTCATAACACAAAGTCTAGGCACCCCGGATACATTCACTAAAACATAACATCCTTCGAGCATTGAACCTCTATTAAACAGGCACCCTCTAGGACGTCTTTGAAATATCGCTCTAGCTTGCGATAGTCCTTGCCTTCAGGTGGGCCCTCAACTGCCACGATGGTGATGACCCACAAGTAGAGGGGATCAATTGTAGCTCTTCTCGATAAGTAAGAGTGTCGAACCCAATGAGGTGTAGAAGGAAATGACAAGTAGTTTCTAGTAAGGTACTGTCTGCAAGTGCTGAAATTATAAGTAGCGAGTAGTTTGATAACAAGGTAATTTGTAACAGGCAAGTAACGATAATAGTAACAAGTATGCAGCAAGGTGGCCCAATCCTTTTGAGGTAAAGGACAGGCCAAAATGATCTCTTATAGTAATCAAAGCATTCTTGAGAGTACACGGGAATTTCATCTAGTCACTTTCATCATGTTGGTTCGATTTGTGTTCGCTACTTTGATAATTTGCTATGTGGGTGGACTGGTGCTTATGTGTTGTTCTTACATGAAAAAACCTCCTACTTATGATTAACCGTCCCGCAAGCATCTGCAACTATGAGAAAAGTATTAAGAATAAATTCTAACCATAGCATTAAATTTTTGGATCCAATCGGTCCTTTACAAAATAGCGCATAAACTGGGGTTTAAGCTTCTGTCACTCTCGCTTCCCACCATCTAATTGCTACTCCACAATGCATTCCCTTGGGCCCAAATATGGTGAAGTTTCATGTAGTCAAAGTTCACATGACACCACTAAGGGAATAACAACATACATACTATTAAAATATCGAACACATACCAAGTTCACATGATTACTTGCAACATGATTTCTCCCGTGACCTCAAGAACAAAAGTAACTACTCAAAAATGATAAACATGGTCATGATTAGAGGAGTATTAAATAACATAATGGATCTAAACATATAATCTTCCACCAAATAAACCATATAGTAATCAACTAAATGTAATCAACACTAGTAGTCACCCACAGGCACCAATCTATAGTTTCGGTAACAAGATTGAATACAAGAGATGAACTAGGGTTTGAGATGAGATGGTGCTGTTGAAGATGTTGATGGAGATGACCCTCCCCAAGATGGGGGAGTTGTTGGTGATGATGATGACGATGATTTCCCCCTCCGAGAGGGAAGTTCCCCAGGCGGAATCGGTAAGCCGGAGGGCAAAAGTGCTCCCGCCCAAGTTCCGCCTCGAGGCGGTGATGCTCCGTCCCGAAAGTCTTCCTCTTATTTTTTCTAGGTTAAAATGAATTATATACCAAAAGATGGGTACCAGAGGTGGGCCGAGGAGGCCACAACCCACCAGGGCGCGCCTGGGGGGCCTGGCACGCCCAGGTGGGTTGTGCCCACCTGGTGGCCCCCTCTGGTGTTTATTGGCTCCAATATTTCTTAAATAATCTAGAAGTTTTAGCTTATTTGGAGTTGTGCAGAATAGGTGGCCTGACATAGCTTTTCCAGGTCCAGATTTCCAGCTGCCAGAATTCTCTCTCTTGGTGTGTTCCTTGCAAATTATGAGGGAAAAGGCATTAGAATTACTCCAAAAAGCATTATTATAGATAAAAACATTATAAATAACAGCAAGAAAACATGATGCAAAATGGATGCATCAACTCCCCCAAGATTAGACCTCGCTTGTCCTCAAGCGAAAACCAAAATCGAAAAACATGTCACATGCTTTGAGAGAGAGGTGTCGATAAAAACAAAATACGGACATAGAAGCATCATGTTGATTATTATAACAGAAAAAAAATTTAGTATAGGACTTTTATCATAGAACTTGCATCATATAATTCCTATGAATAAGTAACAGTTCATCACACAATCGAAGTGTAAAGCAAAAACTCTATTAGAAACCAACAAACTATGTTCTTAGTCAACTTTGCAACTACAATTCATCATCATTTCAGGAAGAGTCACGCGTCCAAGCCTTTAGGCAAGTTCACATACTCAACCATCATATAGTCTTCTATGATTGCTAACATTCACCTCGTACCCATGAGCAAAATGTTTCAACCAGACACATAGAAAGATAGGGGCTTATAGTTTCGCCTCCCAACTGTAGGATTGAAAGTATGTCTAGAGGGGGGTGATTAGACTACTTGACCAAATAAAAATCTAGCCTTTTCCCAATTTTAAGTCTTGGCAGATTTTAGCAACTTAGCACTAGTCAAGTAAACAACCTACACATGCAAGTCTAAGAGTATAGCAGCAGAATGTAAAACATTGCACATGAAGGTAAAGGGAGGAGTTTGGAGGGAGCAAACGCAATGTAGACACGGAGATTTTTGGCGTGGTTCCGATAGGTGGTGCTATCATACATCCACGTTGATGGAGACTTCAACCACGACGGGTAACGGTTGCGCGAGTCCACGGAGGGCTCCACTCACGAAGGGTCCACGAAGAAGCAACCTTGTGTATCCCACCATGGCCATCGCCCACGAAGGAGTTGCCTCACTCACTACATCACTACAAAAAAAAGACACATCCGTAACATTTTGGGCTGAACGAAATTTTTTTCTGTCATACATATTGACACTTCTAGGACGATAATTGTGACAAAACCCGGTATCATCATAGATGTGGTGGGCTCCTACTTCTATGAAAATCATGACAGAAATGGCTTTTCGTCCTGGCTGGCCGGAGACGCAGCTGCATGACATTTCTTTGGGCGTCATGATGGAATAAACCGTGGTAGAAAGCGAGGGGAGAAAATTTTGGGGAGTTCCCGGTTACGGTGGAGGTCGGGGGCCGAGCGATGCCGCGTTTCTCTCGTACACGACGCGTGTGTGTGGCGAGGCGTTGGCTCTAACTGAACCGAGCGAGGCAGTTGGCTCTAACTGAACCCGAGAGATTTGCACTGCAGGCTACGCGTTACTGAACACCCGAGTGATCTGATCGATGGCTGTTAACTGAACCGATCGAGCGATTCCTTTGCTACTGCTGCTAACTGAAGCCGATCGATGCTGCCTCTGGATGAATAGTGAGCGTTGCGGGGGGGTGGATGAATAGTGAGTGGTGGCATTGCCTCTGGATGAACAGGACCCCATGGTGTGGTGGAGGGATGGATGAACAGTAGACGATGGAGGGGTGCCCGTCGAGGGGTGGTTGAACAAGACCCCGTGGTGTGGAGGGCTGGATGAACAGTAGACGATGGAGGGGTGGTTGAATAGTAGCCGGTGGAGTAGCGCGGTGGAGGCTGGATGAACAGGAGCCCGTGGAGGCTGGAGGAGGTCGATGGTAGCCCATGGAGGCTGGAGGAGGTCGACGATGGAGATGAACAGTATCCCGTGGAGTCCCGTTTTGCGGTACGCCACACCCCTCCTGATGAACAGGACCCCCGTTTCGACCGTAGTGCTCCAACACAAGTCCGTTTCGTCCGTTTTGCGGTACGCCACACCCCTCCCGATCAACAGGACCCCCGTTTCGACCGTAGGAGGTCCGTTTCCTCCGTTTTGCGGTACGCCAGACCCCGCCCGATCAACAGGACCCCGTTCCGAACGTAGGAGGTCTGTTTCCTCCGTTCTGTGGTATGCCAGGCCTCGTTTCCATCGCGTGTTTCGTCCAAGCCCTCCCGATGAACATGACAACGCATTCCGTTCCGACCCAGCCGGTTGGCTCCCACGCGTTCTGTTGCCTCCCGATGAACACGACGCATTCCGTTGCCTCCCCATGAATATGAGACGACGCTGTTTCTCCGTTCTGACCCAGCCATGTACACGAGCCCTGGCCGTACGTATGTGCGAGTAGGCGTTCGAGACCCCGCCCGTATGTACACATATGTGGCCGTATTTTCTTTCTTGCACCCTGGCCGCTGTACGTACGTGTACATGCTACATGCGCGCCTCTACTATGACACGTGCGAGCCTCTACATCCACCAGTATATATGTACGTACACGTTCGCGACCAGAATGACAACGCTACGTACGCTTCGACCAGGTGGGTCCCGACTGTCAGGCACTTCCTTGCCTGCGAAGATGTAGCTGGTGGGTCCCAACAGTCAGGCAGGCGAATCATTTTTTTTGCCCGGACGCACTTCCTTGCGTGCGAAGATGTAGCTGGTGGGTCCCAGCAGTCAGGGGGAAACGTTTTTTTCGTGAACTACAGTGGCCCGTCCGGTGGGTCCCAGCTGTCAAGTGGAGGAATCATTATTTTCCGCGTAATAAGGAGGCACTTCCTTGCTGCGGCTGTGGACCCAGCTGTCAGCCTCTCCACGTATAGTCCACGTCCGATGGAAGTCGTTCCTTGACCACGTTGACCACGCCGCGCCGAGAGCACCAGGGCGGTGGACGACGGCAAGGCCTAGGAAGGGGACGACAGGGAGTCGGGGAAGACGCGGCAGTGGAAGCCCACGTGGAGAGGACTACAAGGGTTCACTGGTTCGGCTGCGGTGTGAGGCCGCCGTCGCCGCAGGGCCTGGCCAGCGGTGGGAATAGTAGGGGGCGGTGAGGCCTCCGCGGCAGCACAGCCGGCCACGGGAGGCAGGAGCATGCGGCATGATCGATGCTGCTTTGGGCGGCTGGAGCAAGAAGACCAGAGGTTGAAGAAGCACTACGGCCGTTGGATGGACATTGTACGGTCACTAGAGCTAGAATCGTTCATATTGACTAAAGTTGACAAAGGCCCCCGTCCCAGTCAACTTAGTAGGCCCATAAGTCAGCCTACCACCATGGTGGGTCCCAGCTAGCAGCGGGGGGGGCATATTGACTAAAGTTGACAAAGGCCCCCGTCCCAGTCAACTTAGTAGGCCCATAAGTCAGCCTACCACCATGGTGGGTCCCAGCTAGCAGCGGGGGGGGTATTCATTTTTTTGTGCGTAATAAGGAGGCACTTCCGGTGGGTCCGAGCTGACAGCGGGGGGAACGTTTTTTCGCGAAATATGTTGGCCCGTCCGATGGGTCCCAGCTGTCAGGGGGAAACGTTTTTTTCGCGAAATAAGGTGGCCCCTTCGGTGGGTCCCTGCTGTCAGGTGGAGGAATAATTATTTTGCGTGTAATAAGGAAGCACTTCCTTGCGGCCGCCTGGACCCAGCTGTCAGCCTCTCCACGTACAGTACTCTTCCGATGGAAGTCGGTCGTTCATCACGTTTTCCACGCCGCGCCGAGAGCACCAGGGCGGTGGTCTGGACGACGGCGAGGCCTAGGAAGGGGACGACGTGGAGCCGGGGAAGAAGCAGCAGTGGAAGCCCGCGCGGAGAGGACTACGAGGGTTCACTGGTTCGGCTACGGTGTGAGGCTATCGTCAACGCAGAATAACAGGGGGTGTGGGTGAGTAGAGGGATGGCCTGGCCAGCGGTGGGAGTAGTACGGGGCGGTGAGGCCTCCGCGGCATCACAGCCGGCCATGGGAGGCAGGAGCACGCGACACGACCGGCGCTGCTTTGGGCGGCTGGAGCAAGAAGACCAGAGGTTGAAGAAGCACTACGGCCGTTGGATGGACATCGTACGATCACTGTAGCTAGAATCGTTTATATTGAGTAAGTTGACAAAGCCCTTGGTACGCGTCAACTTAGTAGGCCCACAACTTGGATTTGGCAGAGAACATATAGCCCATTTGTGATTTGTAAGAATGTACAACCCATTTTTTAATTCTAATGGAATTTACTACAGCCCATTTACAGTTTGTTAAAAGTACAGCCCAACTTCTAGCTAGGACAACGACTAATAATTTCAAACAACCGCTCAAAACAGAATTCAAAAAAATCCCACATTTTGATGGGATCCGAAATATTTTTATCCGAAATTTCTAGTCAGGTCAAATATAATTTCAAAATAAAGTTGTATTACGTTAAAATCCAACGAAATATTGCGCGCGCAACAAGTAATGAAATTAAAATTTTCAAATTCCAAAAATAATATATTTTTCAAACTAATTACGTGTTTGGTGCATAGTAACTGTCCAGTTATTATAATTACATCCCATTTATTATTTCTTAAAGTCCATTTTCTTGTTAAGCCTAATGCATACCTCCTAGGAAAGTTTGCAGGCCAGCGGGGCGGAGAATAACAAGTTGACCCGGATATTGTGTACAATTATCGGCCTAGTTGCATTGCTGATGTTGAAAAAAGGCCTGTGTAGTACAGTACAACCTAACATGGTTACTCAGCCCACATTCAGCGACGCCGGAAAGGCCCAAACAAGGCTTCTATACAACTTTTTGAAGTCACTGAGCTCAATTAATAACTTAAGAAAAAAGTTAGATTACAGTGGAACCTAATTAAAAGCTGTCACGAGCAAATAAATAATTCAATGGGTCCCACTTGTGCGTTTGCACATGTGTGTGTGTGCGTGTGTGTGAGAGAGATAGAGAAAGAGACCCATCGGTCGATGCTTGTAAATACATCTTTCAGCCATATGCATTGCTGATGCTCAGTAAAAACTTATATAGTTGACACAATCATATAGAACATCATAGCACACTGAACTTGCATACAAAAATTTCACGCAGGCGGCACAATCAGGATGGAAGAAGTGGATCGCTACGGGAAGGGCTATGTTGAAACCAACGAAGTCGTACATAACGGTTCATCGTCTTTATCAATGACGGGGAAATATATTGAATGTTGTGTAAAGAAAACAGACAGACAACACAATAAGTTCTGCTAGCACATTAAGTTGACGTACATCATTTTCTAAAAAAAGTTCAGGTACAAAATTAGAACAGGTCACAATCAAATGTACTGGCATATCAGTGCTTCACACCCATAGCTCGGATTTAACTAGTACTCCCTTCGTCCGGGAAAAGTTGTCCAGAGGGCAGTATATTTGTTTTTTTGCAAAAAAACCCACAGAGTTCTAAACACGTCACAAAGAAGTCCATCTCCTTCCTTCCTCCTCCCCCGTCGCCCGCGCCTTGCAGCCATCGCCGGCTACCCACCTGTGCTGCCGCCCGCCTGGATCTGCGCCGCGACCAACACCAGAACCGTGGCCCAGCCTGTGACCAACAACAGCGCCGCCGCCCGCTGGCACCTGTGCCGCGGCTTACCACCTGCACCGCCCGCCGTGAAGGCGACCTGCGCCGGCGCCCTCCTCGAGCTACACCACCGGCCACGTTGAAGGTCGCCTCCCATGTTCGCCCACCTTCGCCGCCCACCCGCGCCTCCGATTTCGTCCACTTCGGCCGCCAGCGCCGTGGACAATTCCGGCCACTCCCGCCTCTCATGCTACTACTGGTGGACGACGCCAGCGCCGTGGACCTCTAATGCTGCTTTTCCCTTTTCCCCTGCCTCGCCTCTGCTGCCACTCCCGCCTGTGTTGGTTAGTCTGCCCCGCCCGCCTCTGCTACTGCTGCTGTTCAATTTGTTGCTGTGAGTCTGAATTTTCTGTTCTCAGTACAGGCGGAGAAAATTCAGTCAGGGGATACAAAGCTAGAGAAATAATCCAGGACAAAGGTTGTACACTGCTGCTAAATGATGAACATATTATAGTGAAAGTTTAGTTTGATGCCATCAAATTCATTGAGTAATGCTCTTAGCATTCTTGGAGATCTGCTAGTTTTTGGAAGTTTTTCTTGCTACAGTTAACTGAAAATGTTCAGTGTTCCAATACTGTAGAGAAACTACAGTGCCTGTAATTCAGTTATGACTCCTTTACTGAAACTGTAGTGTTTGCTAAAACTGAGATGTAAACTAAAGGAGTTTATGATTTGCAGAAGCTATAGCATACTCGAACAAGTGATATATGCACTCAAAAGTTCACTGAGAAAATGCAAAGGCTGCTCACTTGTTACTGAAAGTTTTCTGGAGTGATAAATGCACACAAAAGAAGTTCAGTTAACTGTTACTGTTGATGTATGAATTCCAACTAGGTCAATTTGTTGTCAATTACTCTGTAATACTCAACCAGGTTTATGCAAAATGAAGATCAACCATGTTTATTTGGATTTATTTGAATCATTTGAATTTATTTGCTTTATTTGGATTTATACACCATTTGTCCAATTGCAAACATACCTAAAGTTTCCAATTGTCCAATTTCAGTCATTCATTTTACAGAGAGCTAAGCATAGCCATGACTCTTCCCTAAATATTCCTGTAGAATCAATTCAAGTAGCACAAAACTGAAAACTGAAAACTGCCACAACCCCTTAACTAAGAGTTGATAAAAACATGTCCCTAAAATTGGAATTATTTGAATTAGCTAGGTTTATTCTTCTTCATATACAGAAAAATATGAATATTGTTCGTCTACTAGTTACTTCAAATTTAGAACTGAATAAACACTTGTCATCTTCAGTAAACACTTGTAAATCTAGAGTGGTTTTAAACTTAGAATGCACCAAGTACTAATATCCTTTGCCAGGCTACACACCATCTACTTGGAGTAGACATCAAGATTCACAGAGACATACACACTTCAATAGACTTGTGAATGCTAGCAAAGTGATAAGTAAAAAACTTGGATGTCCTCAGAAATATAGCACCAGAGGACATTAAGTGAACTGGCCTATATGCTAAAGGCAAGGAAATGCCACCTTCTTTTCTTCTTCGAGCAGTTGATGAACTGGCCTGTATGCTGCAGCTACACATAGGTTCTGCAGAAAATGCACCAAAAGAGTTACACACAGGTGAAGTAAGTGGAAAGCAACATTTAATCTCCACTTCTTTTCTTTTGGTAGTGAAATTCAATCTGAATTTTGTAAGCACAGAAAATGCACCAATACTGAACATTTATTCCCACCTCCACCACCATCTTGTCAGTTTCGACAGTGTGTGTATGGAGTAGTTTTGACGGCAGTATAATTGTGCATCATGTAAACATTATGAGAATGATTAAGGGTTCAGCAATCAGATTATAATTATGACCAGAACAGAGGAACAAATATCATGGTTAGTTTTATGTAAAAAAAATCAGAAATGGAGTTACTCACTTGAAGTTACTATAGTTACTCACTTGAACTTACTGTAGTAGTGGCCAAAATTCAAAAAAGTTATGAAACAATAGAAGTAGTGGCCAAAATTCAAAGTACTAAAAAGATTCTACACTAAATATACAGTGTTATCCATGTTCTATATCTAGGACATTTTTTTATCTGTTTGCATGCATAGGTCCCACCTATTAGGAAGGATGGGCACGTACACGAACATGTACGACTCATCAGTCTACTCACATAGCCTTTTCGTTTAGTCTACCTAGCCGTCTAATCAACTGCCTGCACGCCACTTCTCTCATTTACTTCTCCATCGGGAACCGATTCTCCTCGGCTTCTTCACCTCCCCTTTGTCTTCATTTGCATCCAAACCCCACTGCGTTCACATTGTTTTAACCTCTTTAAATAATCATCTACTATTTCAAATAGACTAGCCATCTAATCCTAATTCTCCAAACCACAGCCCTCCATTCCAGCGGTTCCAAATGGCGGAAGAGATCGAGATGCAGGTTTTTAGCGTCCAACATGTCCTCGTCGAAGGCTCAATGCGCATAGTTGCCACCGTCACCGTCCACCCAAGGGTTGTTCGGCAGTGGATCAACAATGTATCCAACTCCCTCGAAAAGGTAGAGACGAGGGTCATCGGTCTCGACGCAGAGTACACGGAGCGTGCCCTTGGGAAGATCCAGTGCGCCGCCGTCCTTCATCTGTGCCACAAAGATGATGTTTTGGTGTACCACATCATACACTCGCCCTCCATACCACGTGAGCTTCACGATTTCTTGTCTCGGGAGGACGTATACTTCTGTGGGGCAGCCATCGAAGGGGACAAACAGAAGCTGAAGCCGTACAACCTTGATTTGCAAAGCATCGCTGACCTACAAACCAGAATCAAAATTCCTGTAGAACATTGTGATAAACAGACACCATCCCTATTCGACGTAGAAAATTTTGTGCTCGGTACAAATCTTCAGAAGGGTGATGAGACGGTGGCATTAAGGTCGTCTGGATGGGAGAATTATCCCTTGACGTACGAGCGGATAAAATTTGCCGCCCTCGATGCCCGTGTGAGTTTCAGATAGCTGCAAGGTCCAAAGAGCTTGTTGCGAAGCCGTCTCCCAAATAGAAGAAGAAGAAGAAGAAGAAAAGGCTGCACCAGCAGGAGGGCATTATGGATGGATGAACTATTTCCTCTCTTGTAAAAAAATTTATTCCCTCTCGGTGTATATTGATATAGATGGACTATTTTGATGGTGTGCATGTCTTTGTAACAGAGTACTAGCGTGGGTCCGCTTGATTATAAGGAACTATTTATCCGCATCTATATAGCTTTCTCTGCTACTCCTTCAAGTGATCGGTATGCAGTGCATGTGTCCGTAGACATGACAACTTGTGTGCATGACATGTGGGCCACCTAAAATGCGGCGAGCATCAAGTTTCTACCACAGCCACCCACGATTCCCACGACGCCGCTCGAACCCATGAAACCACACGTCCCCCGACCTGCGGCTCACCCCTCTTGGCCCCACTGCCCCTCTGCCTATGAGAGCATTACATGTGGACCAGTCACCTATCGGGTCCACATGTTATTGACTCAAAGGTAGGTGTAGTAAGGTGCTGAAGCTCAGTCCCGTGGGCCCCGAGAGGGAAATGTAACTCCTGCGGTAGGCCTTGTGGTGCTCCCGCAGTACGAGCTCATGCCAAAACTGGAATTTGTTTTGTTACTGCTACCAAGTAGTACTAGTAAGGTACACGTGCATTGCACGCATGAGATTCTGGTGGTGTGTGCATTATGCTTCTACATGTGGAGCTTTCTGGATTCTAACATGTGGAAAAATCTGGTGTAATGTAAGGTTAGGCAAGTTTGATTAACTTAGGTGAGTGTTTGGTTCAAGCCACACCTTAGGCAAGCCACACTAAGGCCCCACATGACATACACACAAAAAATGTGGAAAAGATTCCCTTAGGCTTGCCAACTTGTTTCTCTCGTTTTGAAGAACTAATAACTTTGCCTAAGCTAAGTTGTGGCAAAGTTAGTCATGAATTAAGTTCAACCATGGAGTCTTCTAGATTATACATGTGGCAGAATCTGGTGGATGATATCCAATGGCCAGTAGTCCTCGGATTTCCCATCTTTGTACCATCGGATTGGCTTCATCCAACGACCAACTTTCAAAGTTTTTCACACACTATATAGGGGGTATAGATATAGATGTGCCGGTCCGTTGCAATGGATCCAAAGTATATATATATATATATTTAGTGGAGTGCACTCTAAACACATTATCTATTTATTTTTCTCTAACCTTCTGTAGCCATGCAACCAAGCCACATAAGCTTCATGGGTGCCCCCCACATCATATTATTCATACTACGTTGATTGAAAAAAGATAAATCACCCAAAACAAGATCTTCCCTTTTTTGTTCCTACGATGTTGTGTCGTGCACGTACCTACTAGTTGTATAGTGGTAGTACTAGTAATATAGTATTAGGAGTACAAACTTGGTACTAGTAGGAGTAGTACTAGTACGAAATGCTCCTACTCTATCAACGAGCCCCGTCTGACACCAAATTTCTTAGCTTCCGTGCTACAGCTAGATCTTCCCCTCGTTTCTGTTTTCCAACCCGGCGGCGGGCGGGGTGTCAGTTTGCTCAACGGCTGTCCCACATGAAAGTGAAAATGCTAGGCAACAGGCCTTCCCTAAGCTATGTGTTGTGCCGGACGGGCCGTGTTGTACTCCCAATTCCCGGGCGTGTGGGGGTGCGACGCGAACGCGGCAGGCCTTTTCCTTTTACCAGCAATGTGCCCATGCGTTGCGACGGATCCAAAGTAGTAGAATAGAAGTATTTGTTCACAAACTTGAAAGAAATCACTATTGTTTTGATATACTCCTAATATATTACTCCCTCCATACCTAAATGTTTGTCTTTTTTGAGATTTCAAATGGACTATCACATACGGATTATATAGACATATTCTAGTGTTTCTAGCAAGATGCCCGCGCGTTGCACGAAGCTGATGGAAAAGGTAAGCACAACTTATAAATTGACGGATGGAGTACTAGTTACAGTGATGCATATAATTAAGCAAAGGGATCGCACATGTCGGTATTGACTTGAACGAGAATGCAACAGCACAATAAGAATTAAGGCCACGATGATGCGATCGCAGTGGTGGTTATAGAAGGCCAGAAGAAAGATGGATCCACGAACGTACGACCTCCTCCTCCTCAACTTAGTGCGCCGGGCCACTGACCTGCGGCTAAGGAGCGGCGGCTTTTGTGGCGAGGTCGAGGTGCTTCTCAGCAAAGCCATCCAAGGCTTCCAGCCGGTTGAGGAAGGCCAATGTCGTAGCATCCTCACTGGCCTTGTAGATACTATGTACACGATTTCCTCGTACATGTGGATGTGTAGGTCGACGAATTCTTGCAGGGCGAGGTGCCTCGCGGCGAGCGCGACCTCCAGGTGGACATTCTTCGTGGCGTCGGGGGGCAGTCGCAGGGCCACCAGTGCTTGAAAGAGGTTCCGGCCATGGAGGCCGATTAGGGTGGCAGGCAATGAGGAGCCCGGGTGCGCGGGCTGGAGGAGTACGGCAATGTCATCCGCGAGCTTCTTAAGGATGGTGAACTTGTTGCTGGGGGCAACGATCATCTGGTCCAACTGAGAGTCGTAGTTGGCGTTGAAGGCGGCCATCCACCAGCCGGTCTCCAACACCGTCTGGAGACGATCCTCGGCGCCATGCCGCAGGCCGGCGTCGTAGACCATCTGGCGCAGCCGCTGGCCGCTCACGAGCATCGCCGCCATGAGTCTGGAGTGAGCTCTTTTGCTCTTAGTGTAGGTCCTTAGGCAAATGCTTAGGTGCGTACGATGTGGTAGATGCATTGGAATGGAGGGGCGCCTTTATATGAGGGCAATGAGGGCAAACTGCGTTGCATTCACATCGTGCAGCCTCTTTTCCCGGACCTCCTCCCATTACTTCCCTCATGCATTAATTGAAGGAGGATGCATTGGCCGTTCAACATATCAGGAACCGCTACTCCCTCCCTCGTCTGCATTAAAGCCGTATCGGGAACTGCACCGCCCGCTGTCAAATCGAATACTCCCTCCGTCTAGGTGAGTATTAAGTCATCTTATGAAAACCAAATAGTAAACACATAGGCGTGGTGCATTAACTCTCACATTGTTTCTTATTTTTTGACATAAATAGAGGAATCAACCAAGAAGAGATGTGGGGCTTGTATGATTTTAATGACTTGAGACTATCAAACATGACATGTAGTGGTCAATTCATTGCACAAGAACAAATACAACCCACGTCAGCACACACGCATCTTATATAGCATCGCATCCAGTGGCTATAAAAGATGAATGAGACCAAATTATATCTCATCTAGATGAGTTCTAGCAAAACTGTATTAATAATACTTAGTACTCCTGCGCCATGTATCATATATTAGTATCATGTAGTACTTTATTTATTTATGAGGTATCCAGATGGCACTGCACTGCCAAGAAAAGAGGGTAACATCAAAATTATGGACTACTTTTTTGAGTATGTTGGTAAGGTCCGGTCATAGTCACTTGTTGAAATCTCTAAAAAGACAAATACCCCCTCCGTCCGGAAATACTTGCCATCAAAATGGATAAAAGGAAATGTATCTAGACGTATTTTAGTTTTAGATACATCTCTTATTATCCATTTTGATGACAAGTATTTTCAGACGGAGGGAGTAGAAAACAGAGTTGGTGATGATGGTGTGCGTGCCATCCTGCAATATAGGCCGTCGGATTTATATCTAACGGATAGGAAGGAAACTATGGCAATTTTGCAAAAATATACCCACACGTCTCTCCATGTTCGCAAATAAGGCCTTCCATCGTTCAACCTTTTCTCTCACAAGATAAACTACTCATACAAATGCATCTTGAGGTGTCCATAGAACCGAAGAGAGGGATGATGTGTGTGTGTGTGCGCGCGCGCGATCGATAAAGAGTGCCATCAAATTTGTGTGTGCCCACGTCAAAGATATAGAGTGGCTGGCCTACTGGAACGTGAGATGGGACATGTGCAGTTTGTCTCTGTGGCATGGATACCTACCTGCAGCGCTCGACTATCGGTGTGTGGTGGGGGAAGAGGGAGGCCCAATTAACTATAGAGGTACAATGGCTGGTATATGTGTGGAGGAGGAGAGAGGCCTACCTCATGTATTAAGGAGATTGATCTGCCTCATGTATTAAGAGAGCTCGGTCGGCATCCATGCATATGTGCAGGAGAGGAATAAGGTTGAGAGAGAGACAGAGCTAGAGTGTTGGAGGGGGTGGTAGTGGAGTTGCTTCTAACAAATGGTGGGATAGGCTTGCTAGACAAACGGAGGGCACGCCCGCAATATCAATAAGAGAGGAGATGGCTGCTTGTTGTCTGTGCACGTGCGTGTGAGAGACGGGTCAAGAGGCATGCACGAATGATGAGGGGGGGCGATGTGGCTGTGGTAAGCAGACGTAACTACATAGGAAGATCAATCGCCCTTTGTTAGAGAAAGGATAGACATAACTTGTGAGGTACGTCGATCGATGGGGGGGGTAGTTAAAGTCGATCTAGGTATATGTTGGGAGATCGATCGGTATACACGCATGTGTGTGTTAGAAGCAAATGAGGCACGAGGAGAAGGATAGAGAGAGGGATGCATGTAGGAGATGGTACGAGAGGCATACTATACCAAGGGGGGAGGAGTGTGCGAGTACGAGAACGATGAAAATAGTGGTGGGAGTGAGGCATGGACGGTGACAAGAGAAGAGGGGAAGCTTGTGTTTGTGCTAGGCACACCTGGCTAGAGAGGCATATCGATTGATGTGTGCCGTAAACAAGGAGCTGGGGGCCTACACACCATGGGTGAACGACCTAAAGTGAAAAGACGAATTTGCGTGATGGATCTAGAGAATGCTGAGGGAGGGTGAGAGGGATGCGGGCGTGTGCATGTACAACAGAAAGTTAGCGCTAGCTACAAATATAAGAGGGTTGTGTGGATGTAAAAGACGAATAGAGATCATATATACTTCATTATAAAAAGCAAATTCGGATATTTGAAGAATTTATCATAGTGTTTCAAATCGATGCATGTGTGAATATATATAACGGTGATACACATGGTGTGGTTATGAACATGTTATACTACATTTAATATATTTTAGCTCTACTCTTATAAAAACAGAGTTGTTGATGATGGTGTACCTACCATGCATCCTGCATTATAGGCCGTCCAATTTATATCTGGCGGATAGCAAGGAAACTATGATGGTTGAAGTTGGAAACAATCATGATTGTGGATTCTTATTGAAATAGAGAAACGAATTCAAATTTAGTTCGAATTGCAGCGGTAGTATAGACATTTGGAATGCACTAAAATGTTGGTATGAGTAGGTTACATGCATTATACAGCAAGCGAAAAAATTTAATCGGACATAACATGGATTCATACTCCCTCCTTCCATCTATATAGGGCGTAATGAGATTTTTAAGACCGCCTTTGACTATTGATAAGATTAATAGTACATGACATGCACAATGTGAAAATTATATCATTGAAAGAACCTTTCACAGACGAATTTAATGGTGTGCTTTGTCTAAGTTGCATGTCATATGTCATTGCTCTAATATTTGGTCAAAGTTAGCATCGAAAAACGCATTAGGCCCTATATAGATGGAAGGAGGGAGTAGCTTTGAATAGCATTTGTATAGTAAAACAGGGCAAGACTCTCTCTTTGTGTGGTGTGAATAGTTTTATTTTTTTTCGTTTTCCTTTTGGTTGAGGGAAGTGCGAATTGATTTGGTACGTACAAGTACAATATTACTACACGTTAGGCTTGTCCCTAAAATTCAACCCGCGTCTTGTTATATCCCGAAAATTCAGACATCGTGCTCCTAAAACTGGCGCCTTCACAACCCACACCTTGCTATCCTGAAATTACAACACGCGCGAAAACTCCCTCGAGCTGCCAAATCCCAACACACGAAATCCCCCTTCTAACCCTGCGCCGAAAGGGCCACTAGTTCAAATCGGTGGGGGGTACTTTTGTAACACACCCTACATTTTGGATAAGTGCGTCCCTAAGTCATGCTTCACCCCCTCCCATCGCCCCCTTTTCGCCATTCGAAATCCCAGGCCACCATAACCTCTCCGCTCCAGCCGCGAAACCCCACCCTCCTCCATCCTCCAGGTCACCGCTGCCCAGCCGGAGCCTCTTCCCCGACGACATCGTCCACCGCAACAGCTCGACGTCCCTCGTCCACCTGCTCAGATGAGGATCCGTCATCCATCTAGCCGTCCCGCCGGTTCAGCCGCCCTGTCCTCCACCTCCAAGCAGCTGCTCCGACGATTGCCTCATCTATCGCGGCTGCTCCATCCCCACAGCGTCGCCTTAACCTGCTCCATCGGAACCACAAGATCCTCACCAACTCCTCGGCCGAAGCCGAGGCCTACTCGGCACCACCAAAGAGGTTGTACACTCATCGCATCGTACCTTCTGCTTAACTCGACCTCCCGGCACCGACGGTGCTCCATCCCGCACCCCCATGGAGCGGATACCTTGAAGCCGGCGCCACGGGCGACATCTCCATGGCGGCTCTCCCCCAGTGCGAGGCCCCTTCGGCGGCGGCGTCCATACCAGCCGGATCTGCTACTGCTGCTCCGGCTCTCGCTCGCTCGCTCGCGCTGCTGCTGCTATCCGGCTCTCGCTCGATTGCTCGCTCGCCCAGCTGCTGCTGCTCCCCCTCGCTCATGCTGCTGCTCTGCTCCGATTAAGCCACACTTCAGTCGACTGAATCAACTTTTGGGTCAGTCAATTTTCAGGGGTTGGGGGGGCTCGCTGGAGTTAAGGAAGAACTACCTACAGCGGGGACGGGGGCTCGCTGGAGAGGTACCCCACTATCTATCTTAAGGATCAGGGTGGGGGCGGGGGGGCTAGAGGGCTGGCCGGGGCGGCGGTGGTGAGTTGTTTCGGGGCGGCGAGGCGGCGCTGGGGCCGGCGGTTCGGCCGGTGGTGGCTGGCGGCTCAGGATGGTGCAGATTGAAGATGAACTGCAGGCCCTCCCTAAACTACATGTCAAGTGCCTCTCTGCTACCATTGCGTTCCGCTTCGATAGTAGCATTTAGATTCCACAGTATATTTCAGTTTCGATAGTTAAGTTCAGAGTCAACAGTTCTTACCTCATCTGTTGTAGTCAGGTGGTTTTTGGTGATGTTAATTTTACATCCATTTTACATCATCTATTGGAGATGCTATTAGAATCCCACTTGAGATTGACGATGTATGTCTTGTGCTGCTTCAGCCTTGACGTCTTACGGCTCACCGGAGCTGCTCCAACGACAGAACGATCCATCACAACAGAGCAGTGCCCTGGACACCATCTACAGATTCCTCAGATCTTCCTCCACACCTTCGATAGCCACCTCTGCGTCAACTGCTTCAGTGACCAACCAAAGATGCTGAGGTTGACACGGCTACGACAAAGAGGTTGTGCACTTGTTGCATCACTTATTACTATACATTCACGTCGATCCATTAGGGCTATTTTGGTTCAACGGAAAAACGTTGATCCACTGGTTGTTACCATCACTCTAAATTTCTGCATGCTCTCCTTACATAATCTCACCATATTTTTTTCGTATGCATGTCGGATATTGTACACAGTCATGCTGAACATGTAGAGAAAAAGAGAAGAGTTTTGCGTGGCAATACAATGTCATGCAGACATCGCTCCATGGTGGGTTCAATGGCAAACCCTCCCCACCCCTCTCCAGATTGTAATCCAGAGGAAGATATCTGTTCTGAGGCGGATTCATACGCCGCTGACCACTCCTATTTACCCCCAAGGTGTTTGCTCTTCCTTGGCACGATGATGTTAGTCATATCATGCATATGTTGCCTTGTAGTGCCTACTTTGGACATCATATATGTCATCTGCTTAGTTTAGACATGTTCTGTAATGTCGCTTGTTTAGTTTCTATATCATATATGGGAATTATGCAGTCTTATGTCTTTTAGCCAGCCATAATATATGTGAAATGTGCAATGCCATCCTGTTTAACCAGGCATCATATATTTGAATGCTATCTTGCCCGTCCTTTTCTTCATTACATTTCCATTTGTCGACAATGTTTGTACATTAAACTACTCTTCCTGTGAATCAGCCATTTGGGTGGAAGATGGAAAAATCTGGAGTGAAAACAAGGCCTTCAGAGCAGACAGTGCTACCTGTCGAAGCAGATCTCTTGTTGGGTCCCGATAGCTCCTCAGAGATGGATTCAGAGACAGATGACCAGTCCTATTCCCCCACTAAGGTGTATGCTCTAACTTGGCACGGTTATACTGCTCATATCATGCATACGGTGTCTTGCATTGCATAGTTTAGACATGATATACACAATATTCAGCACCATGTTCTTAGTTCAGACATCATATCGAATGCCCTCTGTTTAGCATATAAATCACATATGTGAATTAAATGATGCGATCCTGATTACTTAGATAACATGTACGTGAATTATGTCATGCGATCACGTTTAGTTATTCATCATATCTTTGAATTATGTTATGCTATCCTATCTAGTTTAGATAGACATCATATATGTGAAATTATGTCATGCTATCCGTTTTAGTTAAACAATATACATGTCAACTATTTCATGCCCTCTTTTTCCACACTATCTATTGCATCTGTCTCTCATACGATGTCTGTACATTCCACTATCTTTCCTGTTTATCAGCCATTTGAATTGGAGCGGGTGATGCCAGTATCTAGCGGACTAAAAACACGGTCTTCAAATAAAACAGTGCTACCTCTTGGTGGAGATAGCACCCCGGTTGTACATGCACAAGAACCAGCCCTACCACACATAACCCAAACTCTCGCAGATTGTACCCCTACTGCGATGGACAGAGAACCAGCTTCACCCAATCTAATCCCAACCCCAGCCGATAGTAACCCAATTCCTGTTGACACAACACCATCTCCACCACAGAGCTCCCAAACAAGAGCAGTTAGTAAGGCAGCTCTAGTGCCCAAAGGGCCAGTACTATCACGGCGAACCCCAACTCCACCAGTTAGTACGCTTATTCTTGTGGAGGAAGCACAACCGGCTAGTCGTAGTTTAGCATCTATCACATTTGATGTTGTTAAATCGTATGTGCGTATCTTCCCATCTTGGAAATATTATACTGAAGATGAAGGAAAATGCCAGTTGCAGGTGTTTGTCCAGGAGTTATGTGTAAGTAATGTTATTCATGGCAATTACTTTGCTTCGTCCCATACATCCTACCTCCATGATGGTTATAATACAGCAAATTTTCCCATTTTTCTCTATAGAGAAGGACCGATTTGGAAACTCAGGATGAGGTAACCTGTGCTAATACCTCTACTATCTTCAAGAATGCTTGGTGGCAGTATCGGAATTACCTGAAGAAAACGTTCTTCACCGGCAAACAAACTCATCAAATTCCCTTACGTTCTCCTGAGACACATTTACTGGACAATGACTGGGAACGCCTTGTTCTGTACTGGTCCCGAACCAAGAATGTGGTAAGGTCTATGAGCTCATTTTCTATTTTTAAGTATTATATTCTTGCGTCTTACTATACTCTGTTCATGTAGAACAAGTGCCTAAACCTGAAGAACAACTGTTCTAATTTAAGATTCCATTGCTATCATAGTTCAAAAAAGCGCTAGGTGTTAATTGTGCGTTTTGCCACCGCCTTGCGCTTTACTGACCAAAGCGCATGCTTATGCACCATTATGCACAGATTACGCATAGTTATGCGCAATGCGTTTTGCCAACGCCTAGAGCCTAGGTGCGCTTAAGCGCTCGCTTAGGCGCGCCTTTTTTAACTATGATTGCTTTGCTTTTTTATCACTGTATTTACTCATACAAACTTATTTTTAAATTGAAGGACCCAATCGAAACTCCAATGGCACATCAGGTATGTTCACGCATGTTTCTTTAACAGGTTTGCTCTTATCAATAGCTCTGTTGCTTTCAATTTCAATTGTGTATACAGTTGACTTTCATATCATGCACATTACTAGCATCACAACAGAACCAATAGTGTTGTTGTCCATGTAGACCCGTGGTACCCATCTGAAATCTTGTTGTGCTGTGTAGTTTCCCACGCTTTGTATTCTTTCACTGCAGCTTTGTCTTGAACTGATATGATTTGAACCGTGTCTCTATTTTGATTTGGCAAGACAATGCAGTGACCATAGGACATAGATATATGTTTGTTTGATGCTTTTATTATGTACTAGTACTTGGCAATAGAAGACTTGGTAGTTTAATCCTGTCCACCTTACTAATGAACTGGTTCACCGAAATGAGTTTCATATACTAGTACATGCTAAACTTGTTATGTGTCCGCTTGTTTCTTCTTTTAGAATGCTGACAGAATATTGGGGAAGAGTGCACTACAAAAAAAATACACTTCCGTGATGATATGTGTTTGTCACAGTAGGTCGCTTTTTTAGTCATGCATGTACATCCATGACAAATTTATGACAGAATCAAGATGGTCATACCTATGCTGTTGTAGAAGTGTTCCACGACATTACCAAAATTATCATCATGGAAGTGTCCACTTCCATGACGATAAATCGCGCATCACAGAAGTGCTTTCGTCAAGGGTGACCGACACGTGGCATCCACCGTAATGGAACGCCGTTAAGCTATCGGGTCGGGTTTTGGATCCAATAACCCGTTAACAGCCCCGACCAATGGGGATTTCCACGTGTAAAATCATCATTGGCTAGAGGAAACACATGTCGGCTCATCGTCGGGACAGATTTCATCCACTCACTGGACAGAATGCGCCTATGATACGTCGACACGTGGCACGGCCCAACAAGTTTAAATGGGCTGGCCCAACTAAAGGCCCACAAGATTTTGTGGACCATAATGGGCCGTCCCAGCCAAAGGCCCACGAGATTTTGCTGACCATAATGGGCTGGCCCAGCTAAAGGCCCGCAAGATTTCGCGGGCCATAATGTGCCGGCCCAGGTAAAGGCCCACAGGATTTTCGTGTGCCATAATAGGCCGGCCCAGGTAAAGGCCCACAAAATTCTTGCGGATCATAATGGGTCGGCCCAGCTAAATGCCCACGAGATTCCGCCGACATTAATGGGCTGGCCCAGGTGTAGGCCCACAAGATTTTGAGGACCCTAGTAGGCCGGCCCATTAACTGGCTGCCATGTTTTGGACCAAATGACGGCCCATATTTGATCTGGTCTATTAATGGCCTGCCACGCTCCGGGCCTAATAGTGGCCCATATGAGATCCGGCCCGTTAAAAGCCTACCACATTCTGGGCCAAATTACGCCCCAGATCAGGTCCGACCCTTTAAGAGGTTTTGGGCCTAATTATGGACCATATCAGATTCGGCCCGTCAACTGGACACTATGCTTTTGGGACCACTTGCTAAAGGCCCACTTAGTTATTCGGCCTGATATTAGTTTTGGCCTATTAAGGGCCCGTTTAACATTTTAGCCCTATATTAATTTCAGCCTGTTAAAAGCCCGTCATATAGTTGGGCCTAACTACGGCCCGATTTGCATCCGGCCTGCTCGCAGCCGATATCTGATTGGGCCAAACAAGGACCAAGACAATTTTTCGGCCTGTTAAAAGCATGTGATTTGATTCGCACAATTATGGGTCGGGGTTCATTTCGGGCTGCTGCCGGCACGTGAGCTGATCGTCACGTTTCAGGCCCAACCTACATCGTGATTGCATGATGGCCCGATTATGTACCGCAATTTTACGGTTTGGCCGGTTTACTGCGAAGACAGGATATATATACAGTAAAATAACTGCAGCATCGTGAATAAGAAAAAACCTATACTATACAATAAAGAAATTACGGCATATTACATCCACTAGGCATCAAAGTTCACGACTATGATAATAAAGCACAAGCACACAACATATTACATACACTGGGCATCAAAGATCGCCACCAGTGCAAATAAACACGCCGACAAAATAATATACAAAACCGACAACACTTCAATAGAGTTCAAGAAAGGTTAGCCCTGCTGGGGAGCTGCAGCGCAAGCAGCTGAGCAAGATGATGAGATTGTGCTTGTTCAACACTTATATCTTCCTCACTCTGAAAGATAAACAAGCAGACAGATGAGAGGTTTTGCACATAAAAGTATCAGTGCTGACAATTCATCACATTTCTTACTGACGAATAAAGTGACACAGTTTAAATTTGAATTAACACAATATGGTATTGTTCAGGTCAAGACATGGCAGGAAATGACATTGTGAAGGAGTTGACAGCTTCACGACACCACTGGATTACAGATCAAGAACTCATAAGTATCAATGGTTAGTGTGCTGTCAATTTATACTATTTCAGATTGGCAAATAAAGAGACGGTTTAAACTATAGTAGAATCATATGACATTGTTCATAGTTAAGACATTGCATAATATGACATTGTGCTGTAGTGGGTAGGTTCACCACACCACTGGATTACGGATGAAGAACAGAAGCATACATGCAGTGCAAAAGAAGATCACTTACTCTGTATAGTTTAATTTACATGGTATGAAGAAGGAAGTTGGTTGTACAACTGAAAACTTAAATTGAGAAAGGACAAGCTTTTGTTTATGAACTACATAATAAACTTTAAACAAGCAATTTGATGCAAACACCAAAAATAAACAGCTGTTGCAGTCATGCCTAACCAAATATATACAACAAAGTTTGAAGGCTTGAGATGGACAAACTTACATTATTGGTGAAGACAGGCTATATAAAGGCCTTGTCCATGCTGATGGGGGGGGGGCAATACAAGAAGTTTACCACAGAATCTTCTTCAAAAGCATTGCCTTTATTCTACATTTTGTTAAGAGTAAATATAGATGTGATAATATACGAAAAAATGGAGAATATTTGAGATAAGATGAAGAGCGATGCTACATAACCAAGTAGCTATAAATGTAAGTGCAGCGATACAGGCAAAAGGTACAGCCAAGAGCAATGCACAGCTAAACTTCTTCAGTACCAACCTTATGGTAAGAGTAAATATAGATCTGATGTGTAGAAAATGGAGGGCAAAGGAAAATAAGCTGCATAGTGATGGTACATGAACAACTACCTGTCATTATAAGTATACTGATAAAGGACAACATGTACTTACAAGAACAATGCAGAGCTAAAAAACATTGGCATTGGATATATTCTACACTAATGTAACCATTCATACAGATCTGATAATTTGGAGCGAACAATTGATAAGCAAGCTATCATGCATACTGCTGTCACATAATGAACCAGGTATGTATGCAAGTACAGTGATACAGGACAACATGTACTAACAAGAGCAAAGCAGCGGGCAGCATATTTGCGATATCCTGTCATTCTTGTCAAACCAGAATTCTTCTTCGAGCAGATTTCCTGCAAAAAAGATCCGTAAGGCACATGCAGAAAAGTAGAAGTTCAAATTGTCATGTGATTTCATAGACAGTACCTCATCCTGGGAACGAGACCAGTGCATAAAAAGATTTTTCCATTCAATGTCTTCTAAATTTAGCACATGAGACTTCACCGGAAATTCGTTTATAGACTTGCCATCAAAGTGTGATTTCCTCAGGTAACACCGATACTGCTACAATGCTTCCTTGAAAAGCACAAGCAAGCTTTGCTCGTCATGACTATCCAGATTGACCCTCGCCTAGTTACAACAATGTAATGTAAATCATTCATGTGTTCAATCAGCAGAAAACAGGAAAGTAATAACCATGAATAATAGCACTTACACGTAAGTTGGACAGGAAGATGTGAAAATGGTGTTTGTCTTCAAAATAATCTTCCCATGATGGGAATATATGCACGTAGTCCCTAACAACATTGAAAGCATTGTCTTTTAAACTGGGAATAAATGGAATGGGGTTCCAATCTACAGGAATTGGCCGTCTCTGCAGTTGGGATAGGTCTTCGGCCAGTGGACTTGCTGTACTTTTTGCTGGAGTGGGATTTTTCTATGGTATAGCTAGTGCTATGGCAAATGAAATCGGTATACATTTTGCTGGAGTGCAGGTCCTGTGTGGTGGGGCTAGTGGTGTGGCCAGTGAAGTATGGGTACAGTCTGCTGGAGTCGGTCCTACATTTTGTGTCACTAGTTGTATAGCCAATATAAGTGGGGTGCTGTCTGATTTCTCCGGCACCACCACGTTTTTCAAGGACTTTGCTGGTGCTCCTTCAGGTTCGTCAATCACCCTCTTCCTTTTTGATGTCTGATGCACAAGAACAACATTTGAGTGGAAAAATATGGTATGATGACAGATGGAATATGTATTGATAATGGATGGGCATGGCATCTCGACATATATGATGAGTAAACTAAGCAGATGGCGGTGCAACAAAGTAGAATTAATGCAAGACAACATATGAAAGATACCCGCAATCAATAAAACATTGCCAAATTAGAACAGACACCTTGATGGGTGAACATGTCAGGCCATCTGCCTTTGACTCCTCGAGGTTAGAATAGTCATTACGATCATATTCTGAACAAGAGTCAACAGGTGGGGAGCGTATGAGTTTCATTGCATCCAGAATGGCACTCAATGCCTTGGTGCCAATTTTGTAAGTCATTGAAGTGTTTAGCTTCAAGAGTGGACTGCTGCTAGTGCAACACAAAGCAGCTACACATATCATAGTGTAGATATAACAGGAAAACCTTAAGCATCAGAGTAAAATCAGCAAAGTGGAACTTGCTGGAATATATGTGCTAGTATTGCCGGTACAGCTAGAAATGCTTCGGATACCAGGTCTCTTCAAGTGAAGGTGCGGTACTATTAATATGAATGTAACTCTCAAAGGCGACACAACTCCCCGCATTTCCTTGCTATTCTTATAGGATGCAAGAGGGCAGGCCACTACAAATCCTATTCCTATGTTTACAAGATCCTACGAATCAAAGAGGCTCAAAGTGTCCATCACAACCGACCGTATAGACCTCTACACTGCAAATGTCCCTGCTCATCTTCAGTACAAGGAACATACTGTACTACTATCATACTCCCTCCGTTCCAAAATATAAGTCTTGGTAGAGATTTCCACTATGGATCACATACAGATGTATCCAGGAACATTTTAGAGTGTAGATTCACTCATTTTGCTCCATATGTAGTCCATGGTGGAATCTATACAAAGACTTGTATTTAGGAACGGAGAGAGTACATATTAAAGAAGAACGGAAGAGGAACATCGTAAAGAAGAGCAAGCAGATTTTGGATAATAAAATGTTGGTTGCACAGTGCCCACACATGATGAACCAGAGCGCATTAAGAATGCAACTCCTAGCTGTCTCTCGACCATTTCAGGTGGTTGGATGAAGATCCTATGTCTCCTAACCCTTCTTCTTCCTCGCCTCTAATTCTTCCCATACAAAACACCGCACGGGCCGCCGGCCGGACCACCGGCCCCCACCGCCTGTGTTCCTCCGCCACCCCCACGCCTACCCCCACCCCAACCCCCACCCGTGTCGAGTTTTCTTCGTTCGGCGAGGCCCCACAACCACCCGAGCCCCTTCGATCGCACTGGCGAACTCTGGCGAGCTCTGAAAAATTGACTGACCCAATTTTGAAATTGAATCTACTGTGATTTAACTAGTGTGGAATATAAAAGGGGAAAACCATAAGCATTACGAGTATGGTGTTGAGCGTGCCATGGCGGATCTAAAGGTGCAAACCGGACAAAGGCAACTTCGCAACCAAGACAAGAAATCAGAGTAAAGCAATGGCGATCTATTTTCTTGCTGCGATAAATAAGTTGAGCAGATACGAAAGAGTACCGCCTCTAGTGCGGAGCCGTGTACGCATCTGCTGAGAATTTGACGGTGCTGCGGTAGCGATGGCTGTCAGCGGCGTGGAAGCAGATCTAGGAGGGTAGACGGTGGCGGCGGGGCGCGGTGGACGAGACGGTCGTAGGAGCGGCGCCGGCAAGGTGGACAACGGCGGGGATGAAGCGAGAGGACGGGATGCAAGGATCCCGGTCCGAAGCCGTGGATGAGAGAGGTCGATCTCTTGTAATGGATGGCGGTTGATGGGGTGGCGGACGGCGGCGAACGGAGGAGGGTGGGGTGGAGAGGGTGTTTTGGCGCCCACGGAGTACGAATGGGGAAAAGGGAGGTAGAGAGGAAGGGGGGAACCATGTATTCAGGGCGCGCTTGTCTCAAATGCGAGGAAATTTACAAACTTAGCCCCCGTTTCAAATTTCTGCTACATCACAACAACACTAGTCGGTTGGGGATAGGACGGTAATCTTGCATACACCGAATATTTGCCGACAAGAGTTTGTTTTTGGCGCCCACCGTGTATGAATATGAATCGGGGAGGGAGCCGATTTCGGCCGAGGACACACTGTGTTTTTGTGCCCACCGTGTATGAATCCGGGTGAGAGGCGGTTATGTCACGTTTGGGTGAAATTACAAACCGACCCCTATCGAAACCTAAAGAATCCAGCATATAGGCTTTGCGTGGCAGGGATAGGCAGTAGTGATTTCCATCTCGCAGATTTTGGTTTCGGGCGGTTACTGCGGCTTTCCCCGCTTCGTTCAAATTTTGCAGAGTGCACGTTTACCATGCCAACTCAATTTGAATCCCGTTTGTATTCTATTTTTTTCAGGTGGATCCATTTTCATTTGGAATTACATTCTATATACATCATTTTTTATATATACTTTCAAAAGCACAACACCATTTATACATAAATATGGTTTACAAATGGCATGATCTCAGATTCATAAGGTTGTATCCATCAATTTGGATTTTCAAATATTTGAAACCACTTTATGTTGAAATCCAATGTATGCATTCCTCGCTAACTGTCTCCAATTAATGTGTGTTTCATGCGGTTTTTTTTACTTCTCAAACATGTATAATGTGTTTCACACACGCAACATACAGTGTAATCCCGTTTAGACATTACTTGCATATAAACCATGCATTGTTTGTAATTGAAGAATCTATGGATCACCAATATTGATAAACTATATAACATTACACGTGTGCCCAAATTCAAATGAATATGCATGTTTGATACACCAATTTGCGTTATGATATTATCGATGTCGTGATCTCCAGTTTAAATATTTGAATCGCCTTTAATCCAGATATTCGTCTCATATAGCTATCACTCATGCTTATATAGGACTATCTCTCTGGACCTATATGCGTTCATCGTCTCTCTGGTATCTCTCGTGCTACCTGTATGTCGACAATGATCTTTTATCTTCGTAACACACTGATGGTACTCTTTCCCTCGACCTTCATCACTCTATCTCTCTCTAAGTATATCTCGCTCCCTGCTATGTGTCTCTAACTATGATTCTCCATGTGGAATCTCTTTCTCTCACACAAACACAAAACTTTGTCTCCCGGGGTCTCATTTCTCTCTACTATTCCCATGTGTGCCACTCGCACACCCCTCATACAGAGATGTCTTTCGCTCCTTAGATATGAGAACCTATGACTCTTCCTCTTCAATATCTCTTTTTCACACACAAACACAAACTCTGTCTCCCAGGGTCTCATATTTCTCCATTGTTCTCTTGTATGTCGCTCACACTCACCCTCTCTCCCTAGAGATATCTTGCGTTCCCTCGTATGTCTCTCTAGCTATCACTCTCGTTGTGAAATATCTTTCTCTCTCGCAGACACAAAACTCCGTCTCTCTGGATCTCATTTCTCTCTGATATCTGTTTGTATGTAACTCACACGCACCATCTCTCTATCTCTTTCACACCCACACACATAACCCAGCCTTCTGATCCACTCGACTCCTATCTCTAACGCACACTAGCTAGCATCTTTATCTTTCTATTTATCTGTTTCTCCATCAACCTTCTTTCTCGCCCTCACTCTTGATTCCTATCACGCACACTACATATGTTTCTCTCTACATGCAGTCAAGTGCCCTCTCACACACATATATAATTTCACCCTTTGAACCACCCGACGGTCATCTCCAACACCCAAACTAGCGGATGTCCCTCTAGCTAGCATCTCCATCTCTGTATCTATCTATAGTTTCTCCATCAACATTTCTTTCTCGCACGGAGTCTTGCTTCCTATCACCCACACTATATATGTCTCTCCATACATATGCATTTATAGGTTGGTCTCTTTTGCACAATCGTTGCGCCTCACTCCCTCTGCTCACCATAGATGCATGCTCCAGCCCACGCCACTATCTCTCAAAGACAAAAACACATGCTCAATTGTCGGGACTTCTTCCATGCATTCTCACATGCATGCATATTGTCATACCGATCCGTCTCTCCCATGTCGTTGATCTTAGGACTTATGTCTTCTTTCTTTTATCTCGATCATGCGCGCGCGCACACACACACACATCCCACGTATACATGTATACCTCTCACACAAGCACATTCAAGGTCTCTATGTCTCCATACGTAGTTAATTACCCTCAATCCTAACGCCACATCGAATCGTTCTCCTCTTTTGTGCACATAACTTCCGCCTGGATGGGTAAAGCACACACTCACACTTAACAATCTCCTTCTAGCTACCCCCCTCGCCTCTCACTCTTCCCCTATATCCCCGAAACCAATAAGACCATCCCTTAGTTTAATTCCCGCCTACATGCACCATCGATATATAGTAGTCTTCCTCAGTGTCTCTCGAACAAACACGTTCTCTCGAAGTCGACTCCTCTCATGCATATAGGTCCTAATGCGTTTTTCGAGGATAACTTTGACCAAATGTTAGAGCAATAATATATGACATGCAACTTACACAAAGCATACCTTCAATTTTGTATGTCAAAGGAGCTTCCAATAATATAATTTGCATGGTATACATCTCATGTCTATTAATCTTGTCAATAGTCAAAGGCTGTCTTGAAAAACACATTAGGCCCTATATAGATGGAAGGAGGGAGTAGGTCCCATGCAAAAAATGAGAATAAAATTCAAACATCTGGGCATCGTGGCTCGGTCGATAACATTGAGAAACTTGGTTCTAAAATCATGAAACTTGGCATGGTGTCATGTCATGGTAGTACCATGCCGTGGTAAAAAAAATTGGCCGAATAGGAACAAATTTTGGTATAAGCTTCTTGCAAATCGGAGCTTCTCTCAAGAAGGCTCGTGGTTCTGGGAGGGAACGTGTCACCTTTGTGTGCATAATTCAAATTTGAAATACAAGCACATGTTCCAGTGCACCAAAGTTGGTTGAAAAATCACATGTGTGTCCTCGGGTAAATTTCTAGGTTCCATGCAAGAAATGGGAATGAAATTCAAAATTCTGGGCGTCGTGGCTGGGTTGGAAACATTGAGAAACTTAGTTTTTAATTCCTGTAAATCCAAAATACGCATGAAAATAATGAAACTTGGCTTGGTGCCATGACATGGCACCAACATGATGTGGTAAATTTGCAGTCCGATTTGCGAAGGCGCACACATTAACAATCAACAAAGTCATTTTGGAAGTAGTGCTATCACGTTACAATCGGAAACACAAGTATTATTGAAACCGTGGGCGTTCTACTGACTAGTACCATTTACGTGCCGCCACGCGTCCCCTTTTTTATTAGCTAGGAGGCGACGTGCAGGGTAGCTATTTGAGTACGAGAGGCGTGCGATCAGACCCCTGCACGTGCTTACCGGGAGGAGAGCCCTTTGACCTCCATGTGCCGTCCACCTCTCTCCCAAGGTCTCCATTAATGGCGCCCGAGCCTCTGTTTAATGGTGTGGCTATGTCTCACTCGACTGAGATTTAAGAGAGAAAAAAGAAAATCTGAAAGCACGGATCTTGATGTAAGATCCGACAGACCTATATAGCATCTACTGCGACTTATAGCAAGACTGATGAATATATAAGGACGATTAATTTATTTTTTTGATCAAAGAAGGGCTTGCCCCTTCCGATTTTCATTACTGAAAACCACCACAATTCCCAAGAAGTTCAACACAACTCCAGCCTAACACGAAGGACTAAAAGCTACCAGATTGAAATCGCAACATCCCAAGAGGCCAACAAAGGCCAAACATCCGCCCTAGAACCCAACATTTCACAACCGACGACACAATCCACATCCTAAACCGATTATTACATCAAAAGAAACCAGGAAACTAGTCTCCGCGGCGAGCAACAATGAGCTCTTTCGTGTCCTCAAGACGCTGCTTGAGAACATCCACGGATTCCTCCATCAGACTTTGGCGCTCATTGCAGAGCATGTCATTCTCATCCATAAGTTTCTTCAACAAGGCACTAGTCTCCTCCTGCAGGTCTGCACTTCGGACGATCTTCTCCCTTAGCGGGTCACGCTCGGCCCGGAGCCTCTCATTGCCCTCCCTTAGTTGCAAGATGACGTCGGTAGCCTGTTCAAACGAGGCTATCATGTCGTCTTGCAACCTCGCCGAGCAGGAGATCTGATCCATCTGGCTATGGACGATCGCATGCATGCGCCTGTAACAGTTGTCGCGTGTCCGCGAGAAATTTTCCCAGGCCGCCGCGGCGCGGCGGGTCATCTCTACTGTATTCGTGGCGCGGCGGGACATCTCTGCTGCTTCCGCGGCGCGGCCGGACTAGTCTGCTGCATCGATGGCACAGCGGGACCTCCGTGCTGCTTCAGCGGCACAGCGGGACCTCTGTGCTGCTACTTCCGCGCGGCGGGACATGTCGGCTGCTCTCGCAGTGAGGCGGGACATCTCTCGTGCTTCTGCTTCCATGCTCGCCTCTCCCTGGTGGCAATCTCTCGACCCAGAACTCACGCTGGCCATGGCAGACGCAAGGGAAGGATGCTGAATGACTTGTTTGTTTTTGTGGATGAGGAGTTGAGGACGAATGTGCAGTCATCTTGGCATACTAGTATTTATAACCGAGTACTAATACGCTCCTAAGTGGGAAACCATTTAGGTTGTGATCGGTGTGAATAGGTTTGCAATTCAATATAGCGTGGAGTAATTTGGAATGTGACGAGACGCAAGCTCAAAATTTATTGACGGTTCTAGTTTCGAAGTGCGGCACTATTCCCGGATGGAGTACTTCTTTTTCTACTCCCTCCTTTCCGGTTTTATAGGGCTTGTCTCAAAATTTTAGTTTTTCCATTTTATAAGGCTCAATTTGGTTGTCCCCAACACATGTTCAGATTCCAAGGTGCATTAAATCATTGCATGCAAGTATTAAGAGAAAATTGACCAATGCATGTACTTTATGCATGCATGCATTGCAATTAATGCATTAAACCTATCTCTCGGGACTTCTCGCACGCACCATCGTGCCACCCACAAAAACTTGTACTCTGAGTTTACTAGTACGTTATACAGGAAGAGAAGAGGTGCACGCACGCACTCGTCCTCTCAGACACGCGTCTATTTTTTCTCGAAAAGGAGGATGATGACCCCCGGCCTCTGCATCTGGGAGTCACACACGCAAATTATTGAAATATATCGAGTGCAGTGCTTTGATGTGTCGCGTAAACTCATACATCAACGAGAAGTTTGATTATCCTCTCCCTCGTAGACTTAACTGCACATGCCTTTGGCTGTATGACAGGTTGGCCACGCAAAGGCAGGAGTGTCCCTCCCTCACCCATGAGCGTGGTGGCTGGCAAGACTAGGAGAAGCTTTCGCTACACGCTCTCCCTCCCGCACGCGGTGGACACGCAGCAGTTCAATCGGTGTCAGATGGCCAGAAGCGTACTGTAGTACTCCTCCAGTGCAGTAGTATTCCATCATTGTTCGACTTCCCGAAGAGGCGAAGAGCCAAGCGTAGCCCAGACGCTCGTGTGGCAGTTTCATGTGTAAAGTAGTCTAGGATAGCGTGTACCATGCGTGTAAGCTTAAAATCGTTGGGGTCGGCTCCATGCTATGTGGCCGTCTCGAAGTTTAAAAAAAATTAAAATAGTCTTCTGGCCCTACCCGAAAACTGCCGCGCGTACTGCCCGGGAAAAGCCCCGCCCTCAACTTTTAACTACGCGAAAACAGTTCGAGCTTGTTCGTTCTATATAAATATAGTACTTACTGTATGTTTATTCACCCGTGGGGTTGTTTAATGAATGGAGGGGCGGGGAGCACAAGTGAACAATACTGTAGTACTACTAGTAGTAAGTAGGAGTCGTACAGTAGTCACCTTAAATAGAGAGTTTCTTTTCTTTAATGCCACGTACACAAATTGAAACGCTTGTTGTGGAGAGAAAAAAGATAATCACTCCACTATATATGG
This sequence comes from Triticum urartu, assembly GCF_003073215.2. Taxonomy (NCBI): domain Eukaryota; kingdom Viridiplantae; phylum Streptophyta; class Magnoliopsida; order Poales; family Poaceae; genus Triticum; species Triticum urartu. The sequence continues at coordinate 290,510,530 of NC_053027.1, forward strand.
ACGCAGGGGCCTGAGCGCTTGCTTTACTAGGGTTGCTCTCTTCATTCTCTCATCCTCTCCAGATATAAACAAGACAGCGGTAGCAACATTTTCACTCTGCTCACCGCTGGTCATAGATCCGGTCAGATCCGTTCGGCCGGTGTGTGTAGAGGACTAAAAGGTGCATCGTTCACGCGGTCATCGCCGCCGAGGGAGGAAACCCACAGCTGCCAGAGGGGTCCGATCCTCTGCCCGTGCCATTCTCTCCGACACATGGCCGGCTCGGGAGTTTCTCGGACCCTTCTTCCTCCCTGCCGTATTGTCCACAGATCCGACCTGTCGCCGCCGACATCCCGGCGACCCTCAGGTATAAGTTCTTCGAAAGCGGCCTTGCTCTACTGCCCCAGCTCCCCACGTGTCTGCATGTGCATCTTTTTCTACTCCCATCAGCTCTTCCAAAGCCACCTAAATTTTTAGTATTATTAGAGGTAAAGCTACTTTATGCATTCGAATCTAGGGCTTTGTTCAAACAATGAAGAAAGGGGGAAAGTTGTAGCATGAATCTAGGACTTGATTCAAAGAGGAAATAATATGATGAAAGTAGTAGAGACCGGATACCCAACCGGTCTCTTGGTTGAAAAGGGAAATAATGGGAAAACACAGTACAAACTGGATAAGGAATAAATCTATTATTGGTTGAAAAAAGGATAGAAAGTGGCGGCTGGTGGACAAGTCAACAGAGTATGTCCAAGATTAGATTTGCTGCCATCACATAGTAAAAGGTCTTCAGGATTAGATTTGCTGCCCTCACATAGTAATAGGTGTCAGGATTAGATTTGCTGCCCTCACATAGTAAAAGGTCTCCATGATTAGATTTGCTGCCCTCACATATTACAATGGTACTCTTGCTGTTTTCCCCAGTATGATAAGTAAGTTGCTCCTTTACGCTGCTGAGTGTCCTGGTGTCCCCACGGTCACATGCCCTTAAACCAACTCCTTAGCTGCTATTGATTTACTGTGTCTGGTAAACAAGCAATGCCACCATTAAAGTAATCCCATATTTGAGGAATCTCATTGTTGATCGTAATGCTTCTGGTAACATGAAGCATCGCTGACGTTTTAAAATTTCTATTTTCCTTGCGTGATTGCCATGAACATAATTAAGATGCTTCTTTTCATTTTGTATATGTTTCGTATATTCTTATTGACCAGCAACTGTTTACTTTCTATCTTTTTGTGCAGATAGGGATATCCATTTCACATTGTTGCTATTGTGACCTTTTGGTGAACTGCAGAAAACACTTTTTTTGGAATGAGTGTCTTGTGCAGTTCAACTAAAATGTCACGTGGGCAACATATCTCAATTTTGGTGGAACTGCACAAAATGGTGATTGGAGTTTCCAAAATCTCCGTCAAGTTCTGCTGGTAATCTCGTGCAATATTTTATTAGCCTTTGCAAGATGGAACCGTCACTGTCACCACAATGGCACTTTATTTTAGTGGAAACTGCACAAAAGGATAAGAAAATTATAGTTGCACCTTACATGAGCCGGACAGCCAACCTTAATGTTCCTCAATTTTAGTGCAACTACTAAAGAAGAACTTGCCAGCTCACAAGAGCAAGTACTTCTTGCTAGCTGAATGATGCAATCATTGCTTCATTTCAGGTGAACTACAGAAAAAGGCACATGAATTGAATCATGGAACTCCAGGCAGACCTCATCCAAGTAGAGCTGGAGGTTGAGTTCAAGGAGGCCGCTATTAAAGCGAAATCATGCTCTCCCGTCTCCTTGTTTGTGCTGTGCAAACAGGAATACTCAACTACAGATGTTGTGACGGTCAAGAGCATTCGCCAAGTTCTTCGATTGTATGACATGGCTAGCCAATATGGATTTAATCCCGATATTCACTTTATCAAAAGGCTCTAATGGGTTGGTTCTGAATCTTGCAAGCTGGGAATCAGTGAGATGTGTAGGCATCTTTGTTGTACTTATTATTTGGATCTTATTTGTTGGTTCTGAATCTTGCAAGCTGGGAATCAATGAGATGTGTAGGCATCTTTGTTGTACTTATTATTTGGATCTTATTTGTTGGTTCTGAATCTTGCAAGCTGGGAATCAATGAGATGTGTAGGCATCAACCATAACAAATTATTTGGATCTTATTTGTTGGTTCTGAATCTTGCAAGCTGGGAATCAATGAGATGTGTAGGCATCTTTGTTGTACTTATTATTTGGATCTTATTTGTTGGTTCTGAATCTTGCAAGCTGGGAATCAATGAGATGTGTAGGCATCTTTGTTGTACTTATTATTTGGATCTTATTTGTTGGTTCTGAATCTTGCAAGCTGGGAAACACGGCATGATGATGCAGAGGACAACAACCATAACAAACAGATCAAACTCGGCAGTATTATCATTTGTGAAAGTGCGACAAATGTGATGATCGTGTGCGTCCTGAGAATAATAATTCTAATTGTTGTGCATGTTGATCCTGTGGCACTGATAGAACGAGCGAATGCATTGCTTGTTTTAAGTACAAATTTCTATTAAAGCTAATTAAATTTAAGTAAAGTGACCACTAACTCTTGTTATTACATTACCAATACAGACCCGCTCGTGAACCGACGTGTGGCCGAGGGTGCATATTCTGTCGGGCGTGCAGCGGACGAGGGAGGGGTAGTAACTGTTGTCGCTTGTACACACTCAGCTTACTGTTGAATCTAGTTCCCCAAGAGCTGAAAAACGAACTGCTGCCACCGCCTACACACTCGTTCACTCGAAGAGACTCCAATGGCGATCCGAGGGGTAAGCCTGCTGGATATGGACTTCAGCAAGGAGTTCCCCTTTGAGTTCGCCGTTCAGTCCTATGGCTGCACCAAGTTGAATGTGATGTACACCAACGATACGGACTCAGTGAAGCTCTGCCTCGCCTCAGTCCTATGGCTGCACCAGGTTCTGGAGCATTCGCCCGTTTCATCGGCAGCACTGACTGCACCTTCGCCATGGTGGAGAGAAGGAAGAACGCGACGATTCGGCCATCTGGTGCAACAAGCTTGTCGACATACAGAAGCAATACAAGATCATCAGCAACGGGCAGGAGAAGGACTTCGTGGTTGACCTCGCTGAGACCATCATCGACCCCTGATACGCCAACATGAAAGAAGACGACCTGAACACGTGGGAGGTGCCTACATAACCTACACGGCCAAGGGCGCATACGCATGCTACGACATGTACATGCAAATCTTGGACATGAGGGCGTGTCTGCTTCCCGTAACCGACGAGTACACGGGCAGCCGTAGCGTCATGATCAAGCGTGCCAGGAAGGTCTAGATGTTGTACTTTATCTGTTTATAAGCACCTTTATCATGTGAGTGTTTCATGCATTAGCCCATGTGTCGTAATTATCTATTTTGTCTGAAATATTTCTTTTAAGAACCCATTAACCTGATTGTTTTTTAGTGGCAATTTGCTTATGTATGGAAACTAGTTCACTTGTCCATAAAAAAACTAGTTCACTCGGCTGCCATGCTTTGAATCTCCTTCCTCCCAACATATTCCCCTCCTCAGGTGGACCCAGCAGGTCTCTGAATTTTCTCCCACTTTCTTTTTCGATGTAAACTGAGTTTTCTCCCAGTACTTTCCCCTAGAACCAACTCAACTATCCCACGTCTAGCCTAAAAAATAATAATACCCCATGTACTATTAACTCATCAAATTAAAATGATATTTTATTTCATAAGTTGAAAGTTCTTACAAAATAATAATAATAATAATTGTTTATATATAACTTGGCAAGTTAACTCCTCGTGATTGCGTACATAAGCTTGCAAAGATTTTACTAATGTGCAATCATGTGTTTATGTTTTTATAACATTTCCCCGTCTAGCCCAACATGATATTTTCACCCAGCCCAGAAAGTCCGCGGCTTTCGAGAAAAATGCAAATGGGATTTAAATAGGTTGCATAGATGCTACATCATTGTTTCAGCCAGCCCACCAAATGGACTAAAAAACAAATGGACTGACAGCTGGGTCCACGGCCACAGCCCAGTTTTTTTGTGATTTGCCAAGTCGCTTTGTCAGGCCTGTTGGGCTGCAAATCTTTCAAGACAAGGAGAGCTTTCATTCGGCTGGCCGAGAAAATGGCCCATTAGTAATGAGAAATGGGTTGTACATTTTTAAAACACATCAAACCGGTAATTAGTTTCAAATATCTTTTTTTTTCATTTCGAGATTTTAAATTACATTAATTTTTATGCATGGAGAACTTGTTGGATTTTATATTGATATACATTTATTTTTAAATTCAGTTTGAATGTGAGTCAAAATTTCGGGATTAAAAACAGTTCGGACCGCACCGAAATATGCAAAATTTCGTGTAATTTTTTAACCGTGGCCACAATATGGGCTGTAATGCTAACAAAAAGAATATGAGCTCCAAAAAAAAACCTTAAGAATTAGCAAATGGGCTGTATGCTGTTTTCCACAGATTTGAGGCTTTCCTAAAAAAAAGGTTGACCCACAAGCAGTGACTATTGGATGGCCATCCAACGGCCATTGTGCTTCTTCAATCTCTGCTGTTCCTGCTCCAGCCGCTCAAACAGGCGTCGGCAGGACTGCCTGCTCCCTCCTCCCCGCATCCGGCTCGCTGCCGCGCAGGCCTCACCGCCCCACCGTACTCCCATCGCTGGCCTAGCCATCCCTCTACTCACCCATACCTGCTGTTATTCTCCGGCGACGGCAGACGAACCAGTAAACCCTCGTACAGTCGTACTCCCCTCCACGTGGGAAACAACTGCCGAGTCTTCCCTGCCTCCATGTTGTTCCCTTCCTAGGCCTCGCTGTCGTCCACCGCCCTGGTGCTCTCAGTGCGGCCTGGTCAACGTGGTCAACGACCGACATGCATCTGAAGTGGACTTTACGTGGAGAGGCCGACAGTTGGGTCCACAGTCGCACACAAGGAAATGCCTCCTTATTATGCGCAAAATAATGATTCCTCCACCTGACATCAGGGTCCCACCGAAAGGGCCTCTGTATTTCGCGAAAAAAATGTTACCGCCGCTGACAGCTCGGACCCACCAGCTATATCTTCGCACGCAAAGAAGTGCCTCCTTATTACGCACAAAAAAAAATGAATACTCCCCCTCTTAGCTGGGACCCAGTATAATGGCAGGCTGACTTGTGGGCCTACTAAGTTGACGGGGACGGAGGGCTTTGTCAACTTAGTCAATATGCACGATTCTAGCTCCAGTGACCGTACGATGTCCATCCAACGGCCGTAGTGCTTCTTCAACCTCTGGTCTTCTTGCTCCAGCCGCCCAAACCAGCGCCGGTCGTGCCTCGTACTCCTGCCTCCCGTGGCCGGCTGTGATGCGGCGGAGGCCTCACCGCCCCCTACTACTCCCACCGCTGGCTAGGCCATCCCTCTACTCACCCACACCCCCTGTTATTCTGTGGCGACGACAGCCTCACACCGCAGCGAACCAGTGAACCCTCGTACTCCTCTATGCGTGGGCATCCAATGCAGCGTCTTCCCCGGCTCCGCATCGTCCCCTTCCTAGGCCTCGCCGTCGTCCACCGCCCTGGTGCTCTCGGCGCGGCATGGTCAACATGGTCAAGGAACGGCTTCCATCGGACGTGGACTTTACGTGGAGAGGCTGACAGCTGGGTCCACGACCGCAGCAAGGAAGTGCCTCCTTATTACGTGCAAAATAATTATTCCTCCACCTGACAGCGGGACCCACCGGACGGGCCACCGTATTTCACGAAAAAACGTTTCCCCCTGACAGCTAGGACCCACTAGCTACATCTTCGCACGCAAGGAAGTGCGTCTGGGAAAAAAACGATTCGCCCCCTGACTGCTGGGACCCACCAGCTACATCTTCGCAGGCAAGAAAGTGCCTGACAGTCGGGACCCACCTGGTCGAAGCATACGTAGCGTTGTCATTCTGGTCGCGAACGTGTACATACATACTGGTCGATGTAGAGGCACGCAATTGTCGTAGTAGAGGCGCGCACGTAGCATTTTCACGTACGTACAGCGGCCAGGGTGCAAGAAAGAAAATACAGCCACATATGTGTATATACGGGCGGGGTCTCGAACGCCTACTCGCGCATACTTATGGCCAGGGCTCATGTACATGGCTGCGTCGGAACAGAGAAACAACGTCGTCGTCGTGTTCATGGGGAGGCAACGGAATGTGTCGTGTTCATGGGGAGGCAACGGAATGCGTCGTGTTCATGGGGAGGCAACGAAATGCGTCGTGTTCATCGGGAGGGCTTGGACGGAACAAGCGATGGAAACGAGGCCTGGCGTACCGCAGAACGGAGGAAACGGCCTTGTGTTCGACCGGCCACGTTCGAAACGGGATCCTGTTCATCGGGAGGGGTCTGGCGTACCGCAAAATGGAGGAAACGGACCTCCTACGGTCGAAACGGGGGTCCTGTTGATCGGGAGGGGTGTGGCGTACCGCAAAATGGACGAAACGGACTTGTGTTGGAGCGCTACAGTCGAAACGGGGGTCCTGTTCACCGGGAGGGGTGTGGCGTACCGCAAAACGGGACTCCACGGGATATTGTTCATCTCCACCGTCAATCTCCTCCAGCCTCCACGGGCTCCTGTTCATCCAGCCTCAACCGCGCGCTACTCCACCGGCTACTGTTGAACCACCCCTCCACCGTCTACTGTTCATCCAGCCCTCCACACCACGGGGTCCTGTTCAACCACCCCTCCACGGGCACCCCTCGACCGTCTACTGTTCATCCAGCCCTCCACACCACGGGGTCCTGTTCAACCACCCCTCCACCATCTACTGTTCATCCATCCCTCCACATCACGGGGTCCTGTTCATCCACCCCTCCACGGGCATCCCTCCACCGTCTACTGTTTATCCAGCCCTCCACCACACCACGGGGTCCTGTTCATCCAGAGGCAACGCCACCGCTCACTGTTCATCCAACCCCCCCCCACAACGCTCACTGTTCATCCCATCGATCGGCTTCAGTTAGCAGCAGTAGCGAAGGAATCGCTCGATCGGGTTCAGTTAACAGCCATCGATCGATCGCTCGGGTTCAGTAACGCGTAGCATGCAGTGCAATCGCTCGGGTTTAGTTAGAGCCCAACGCCTCGCTCGGGTTCAGTTAGAGCCAACGCCTCGCACTCACGCGCGTACGTGTACGAGAGAAACGCACATCGCTCGGCCCCCAACCTCCCACCGTAACCGGGAACTCCCCGAAATTTTCCTCGCCCTCGCTTCTACCACGGTTTTTTCCGTCATGGACGGCCCAAAGAATGTCATGCAGCCACGTCTCCGGCCCGCCCAGGATGAAAAGCCCATTTTCTGTCATGATTTTTTGTCATAGAAGTTGGAGCCCACCACATCTATGATGATACCGGGTTTTGTCACAATTATCGTCATAGAAGTGTCATATGTATGACAGAAAAAAATTCGTTCATCCCAAAATGTCACGGATGTGTCTTTTTTTTGTAGTGGTGCCTTATTACGCAATGGTAAAGGAAGTAATGGAGATAAGGTTCAGGATAGTGACACATCCTTGTTGGTCTCCAACAAAGCTGATAAAACAGCTAAGGAAGACTATCTTGAACACAGCGAGACAACCCCAAAGTCCTGTCTTGGTTTAGTGTTCGAGTTACTGGCCACTACTACTTGCACAAGCTATTCAAACTCACTGTCTGAATCAGTTCGGTTTCTTGAGTCTCAACTACAAGCTGGAAGACATCGATCAGCTGTGCTGCGACAAGAAGCGGAAATCCCTGGAGCATTCAGATGCATACTTTGTGGTGCAACAGCAAGCGTTGGAGGATTTTCGCACCAAACGGGACAAAGCTAATCAGCTTGCTAAGATTACTGCCAGCATGATGGATACCCAAGACAACGTTTCTTGAGCCCTTCTGAAGTTGTTTCAGTTATGCTCTTGTTTTGCTACCGCGTTTATTTGCACTGGTGGCCAATTTTGACGGCCAGTGTATGTAATGTGCTGCTTTGTTCCCTATATTTGCACTGGTGGCGAACTTTGATGCCCAGTGGATGTAATATGTGTAATAGCGGTAATAGGCTAGCGTTAATTGCTTGCTTATTTATTTCCTTATTGTCTTGTTTAGTTGTTTGCTTGTAGTCACTGCAGTTCTTTTTCTGTTTTTTTTCTAGTGGCCACAATAGCCTATTTTTGGTAACTAGACCAAAATAATCATGGGCCTTCTACGGGCCGTATGATCCATGAGCCTTCGTCCGGCCGTAGGATCCATCGGCCTTCTATACGGGCCTTAGGGTCCATGGGCCTTCTACGGGCCGTAGGGTCCGTGGGCCTTCTACGGGCTGTACGATCCATGGGCCTTCTATGGGCCATACTATCCATGGGCCTCATACGGGCCGTAGGATCCATGGGCCTTCTACGGGGCGTATCATCATTTCGCCAATCATGGGCCGTACTATTCGTGGACCATAATGAGCCGTTAATAGGCCGTATTTGATAACTCTATGAAAACAACCCAATGGTTTTTTACATGAAAACGGCCCAACGTATTAACGGTCCGCAAACGGGCCGACTGTAACGACGGGCTGAATTTGGCCCACAAGCAGAAAATGACAGTAACGGGCTGTATGTAACCGAATGCTGCAAATGAGCCCAAGAATCAATGGGCCCTGAGAAGGCCGAAAGATAACTTGGGCTGGAAACGGCCCAATGGAATAACGGGCCGTTAATGGGTATAAAGTGACACACTGTTCATTACGGGCAAGTTTCACCACGGGCCGTTAATGGGCCAAGAGTTACAAAGGTCCACATATGGGCCGAAAGAAGTCATGGGCCACACATGGGCCGGAAGTGAAAACGGACTGAATCATATTGGACGGCCCAGATGACGCTACTGGGCCTAATTCGGAAAGGGCGTAACGGGCCCTGGGTTAGCGGGCCGTAAATGGGCTATATGCGAATAGGCCGTTAACAGGCTTTCCATGGGCGAGCCCGCCACCTTTTGACCAAGTCAAACGGGCCGGCCTTTTCACAGGAATGGGCCTCTGTTGGGCCGTGCCACGTGTCGCCGTATCATAGGCGCCTTCGGTCCAATGAGCGGATGACATCTGTCCCAACGGTGAGCCGACACGTGTTTCCTCCAGCCAATGATAATTTTACACGTGGAAAATCCCCATTGGTCGGGGCTGTTAACGGGTTATCGGATCCAAAACCCGACCTGATAGCTTAACAGCGTTCCGTTACGGTGGATGCCACGTGTCGGTCACCCTTGCCGAAGTCACTTCTGTGACGCGCGATTTATCGTCATGGAAGTGGACACTTACGTGATGACAATTTTGGTAATGTCATGGAACACTTCTACGACAGCACAGGTATGACTATCTTGATTCTGTCATAAATTTGTCATGGATGTACATGCATGACAAAAAACGCGACGTACTATGACAAATACGTATCATCACGGAAGTGTATTTTTTTGTAGTGACTAGGGTAGATCTTCACGACGTAGGCAATCTCCTTGCCCGTACAAACTCCTTGGTTCAACTCCACAATCTTGACGGAGGCTGCCAAGTGACACCTAACCAATCTAGGAGACACCACTCTCCAAAAGGTAATAGATGGTGTGTTGATGATGAACTCCTTGCTCGTGCGCTTCAAATGATAGTCTCCCCAACACTCAACTCTCTCTCATAGGATTGGATTTGGTGGAAAGATGATTTGAGTGGAAAGCAACTAGGGGAAGGCTAGAGATCAAGATTTATGTGGTTGGAATGGAATATGTTGACCTCAACACTAGTGTAGGTGGTTCTCTCTCAGAAAATGCATGATGGAAGTGTAGGCATGTTCTGATGGCTCTCTCCATGAATGAAGAGTGGGTGGAGGGGTATATATAGCCTCCACACAAAATCTAACCGTTACACACAATTTACCAAACTCAGTGGGACCGAATCAGAAAACTTGGTCAGACCAATTCAGTTCAAAATGTGAACGTTAGGAGTTTTGGTGGGACCGACATATCAACTCGGTGGGACCGATTTCATTAGGGTTAGGGCATACCGTAATCTCGGTGAGACCGATTACACAAACTCGGTGGGACCGATTTTGGTAATAAGAAAACAGAGAGTTGGTCAGGCAAACTCGGTGGGACCGATTCGCTCATCTCGGTTGGACCAAAACGTTACGAAGGGGAAACGGAGAGTTTGCATTGCGAACTCGGCGGGACCGATTGCTCATCTCGGTTAGACCGAAATGTTATGAAGGGAAACAGAGAGTTTGCAATCCCATATCAGTGAGACCGAGATCCCTATCGGTGGGACCGAAGTGACTAGGGTTTTGTGGCAGTGGCAATGTCAACTGAACTCGGTGGCGCCGGATGGAAAGATTCGGTGGGGCCGAGTTTGACTTTTGGTTTGGGACATATATGAATATGAGAAAGTGGTTGAGGATCTTGGAGCATATCACTAATCATTTTGAGCAAGTAACGCATTAAGCAACACCTCATCGCCTTTTAATAGTATTGCCTTTTCCTATGGACTCAATGTGATCTTGGATCACTAAAAGGTAAAATGTAGAGTCTTGAGTTTTAGATCTTGAGCCAATCTTTTGTCCTTAGCATTTTGAGGGGTCCACATTTCTAATCCATGCCATGCCAATCATTGAGCTTTCCTGAAATATTTATCTTGAAATATTATTAGCTCAGTGAGATATATGTTGTTAGGAATTACCAAAACCACCCAGGGATAGTTGCACTTTCAGTCTCCCCCTTTTTGGTAATTGATGACAACATATAGATCAAAGCTTCGACAAAGGATAATAAGATTGAAATACATCATCGCTTTGAGAAGTATGTGTTAAGTAAGAGCTCCCCCTAAATTTTTGCATTATTTAAAATTTGCTTTTGAATGCAAATGCACAAACGATTAGGATCATGAGTCATTCTTCCATGTCACATACATCTTGGTGGAGCGCTCAAAATGATATAACTTAAAAGCATGCACTCATCACCAAGCAAAGTGAATGATCATATAAGAAAATAGAGGATAATATCATCCAAGCAAGCATTAAAGTAGCATATGATCAATCACATGATCACACAAGTATCTCACACAAGGACATAAAGTATCTCACACAGGCATACAATAAAAAGTTCAACCAAACGAAAAGAAGCAAAACACTCTCTCGAAGCCTATGATCTATACATATTTCTCCCCCTTTGGCAACAAGTTACCAAAAAGTTCAAATATGCATAGTTCTATGCTTCTCTCAGGCTTGGTCTTCGGGAGGTGGTGTAGAGAGAACTCCAAGGACGAAGGCATCCGTTGATGTAGTTGGAGCTGGTGGAGTGGCTGCTGGAGGTGGTACTAAGGCTGTGGCTGCTGGTGCTGATGTTGTTTCTGTTGTATCAGGTACATACACTGCAGCAGACCTCTGTCCTCTAGGCACTCGCTGAAATGCATCAGTAGTTGCCTTCCCTCTCTTCTCTTCTGCTTCCTTCTGGAGCTGCTCAACTGCTGTTTGAATCTCAGTTACCTTCAGATCAAGATCATCCAATTTGGTTTCTACGATCCTCTCCAAGCTCTCCTGGTTTTGAGTCAGGGTGGCCAAGTCCTTCTCAATCCTCAGTGTAGACTGCATCAGATATGCAAGTTGGTCTTACTTGCTCTTCAGGAAAACTTGAGATGTGATACATCTCCAACGTATCTATAATTTTTGATTGCTCCATGCTATTATATTATCTATTTTGGATGTCAATGGGATTTATTTTACACTTTTATATCATTTTGGGACTAACGTACTAACTGGAGGCCCAGCCCAAATTGTTGTTTTTTTTTGCCTATTTTAGGGTTTCGCCAAAAAGGAATATCAAACGGAGTCCAAACGGAATGAAACCTTCGGGGATGTGATTTTCTCAAGAAATGTGATCCAGGAGACTTGGAGTGGGCGTCAAGAAACAAGGAAGGAAGCCACGAGGCAGGGGGCGCGCCCTCCACCCTCGTGGGCCCCTCGTTGCTCCACCGACATACTTCTTCCTCCTATATATATCCACGTACCCCCCAAACATCCAGGAGCACCACGAAAACCTAATTCCACCGCTGCAACCTTATGTACCCGAGAGATCCCATCTCGGGGCCTTTTCTGGAGCTCCGCCGGAGGGGGCATTGATCACGGAGGGCCTCTACATGAACTCCATGGCCTCTCTGGTGATGTGTGAGTAGTTTACTTCAGACCTACGGGTTCATAGTTATTAGCTAGATGGCATCTTCTCTCTCTTTGGATCTCAATACAAAGTTCACCTCGATCTTCTTGGAGATCTATTTGATGTAATCTTGTTTTCCTGTGTATTTGTCGAGATCCGATGAATTGTGGGTTTATGATCAAGTTTATCTATGAACAATATTTGAATCTCCTCTGAATTATTTTATGTATGATTGGTTTATCTTTGCAAGTCTCTTCGAATTATCAGTTTGGTTTGGCCTACTAGATTGATCTTTCTTGCAATAGGAGAAGTGCTTAGCTTTTGGTTCAATCTTGCGGTGCTCGATCCCAGTGACAGAAAGGGAAACGACATGTATTGCATTGTTGCCATCGAGGATAAAAAGATGGGGTTTATATCATATTGCATGAGTTTATCCCTCTACATCATGTCATCTTCCTTAAATCATTACTCTGTTCTTATGAACTTAATACTCTAGATGCATGCTGGATAGTGGTCGATGTGTGGAGTAATAGTAGTAGATGCATAATCATTTCGGTCTACTTGTCGCGGACGTGATGCCTATATACATGATCATACCTAGATATTCTCATAACTATGCTCTATTCTATCAATTGCTCGACAGTAATTCATTTACCCACCGTAATACTTATGCTCTTGAGAGAAGCCACTAGTGAAACCTATGGCCCCCGGGTCTATCTTTCATCATATTAATCTTCCAACACTTAGTTATTTGCTTTGCCATTTATTTTACTTTGCATCTTTATTTCTCTTTATCATAAAAATACCAAAAATATTATCTTATCATATCTATCAGATCTCACTCTCGTAAGTGACCGTGAAGGAATTGACAACCCCTTTATCGCGTTGGTTACGAGGTTCTTATTTGTTTGTGTAGGAGCGTGGGACTTGAGCGTGATCTCCTACTGGATTGATACCTTGGTTCTCAAAAACTGAGGGAAATACTTACGCTACTTTGTTGCATCACCCTTTCGTCTTCAAGGGAAAACCAATGTAGTGCTCAAGAGGTAGCAAGATGCCTCTTCAACACTTGGCATCTTGACAGCTTTCTCAGCCTTTGCTTTGGCTCTCTTTTCATGTGCTTAAGCTGATGATGCTTCCTCCGGATTCATCACTACAGTGTTGTCTTCAAAATCATGATATAAGGGTAGATGCTCCTTATCCAATAGATATGTTCTTGTGTCCATCTTAGAGTTGATGAGCTCCTGAATGTGTGGAGCATACCCACATCATCTCTTCTAGTCAGCGGTAGTCCTCTTGATTGTTTCTAGAATCAGACTCATGACCTTGAACTTCTGAGGGACATCAAAAAGCTGTAGCAGGTTGATAGAATGCCCTCTCATCATCTTATGATCTCCTAACTTGGGTAGAAATGTGTGCCTAAGGATCCAGTTGATGGTAGGCAGACCAGACAACAAGTAATGTACTGATCCAAGCTTGTGAGTCTCCAAAGCTTTATCTGGGATCTCCTTGTACATGTTTTCCATAGAGTTGTGGTCTTTCTTCTTCTTGGCATACACATCCAAGTCATCCTCATGTTCCTTTGGGGCATTTATCAGCTTGGCCCATTCTTCAACAGTGGACTGGTACCAAGTACCTTATGACATCCCAATGATCTTCCCATCTGGATAAAAGTAAGCAGTGGAGTAATACTGCATGATCAGCTCATAATTCCATTTTGTGAGCTTCTGTCCAACAAACTCATCTACTCGACATGCTTTGAAGCTGTCATAAACTCCTCGGAAGTGATCCTCATTCTCCTTGATGAATTCCCAATCAACCCATTTCATGTCACAAACAATGGGCTTCTTGTCAAGCAAAATAGTTTCATAGAAGTCTTGTTGTTCTTTTGTGTGGAACCTGCAGTCAACTGCAGTCCTTCTCCTCACAGCATAGGGATCAGACTGTGTCCACAATCTCAGTCTAGCATCTTTTCTGATGTGCATGTCTTCAGCCACTGGATGAGTATCTTTGTGGTCTGGGATCTTGGGTTTCAACTTTCTCAACACATGGGATTCATCATCCTGTTCTTCAGCTTCAGGCACTGGGGCCTTGTTCTTCTCTTCAGCAGGAATACTTCTGGTGTTCCTCTTGGGCTTAGGAGGCTTCTGAGCTTGAGCTTTTGGAGCAGCTTTGGGCTTTGATGTTGCAGCCCCTGACTTTATAGCATCTCCCATAAGCTTCTGAGCTTTGGGTGTTGGAGCATCCTCTTCCTCTTCTTCTATGGGATCCTTGAACATGTATGATCTCCCTAGAACTCTGGCAGTGGTCTTCTTGACCCTCTCCTTCCTCTTCTTGCCTTCTCCACCTTCTTTGGGTTCAAGAGTGAACTCCATTGTCTCTTGAGTGGAGGCTCTGGCCTTAGACATAGGAATCCTTATTGCTGGAGCCTTCTTATTCATCCCTGGCTTAACTGTAGCAGCTGTGCCATACTCCTTTTTCAGCACCTCCTTCTTGGAGCTTACTTCCTCCTCAGTAGCCACATAGTCCTCATCCTCTGGATCTGAGGTTCTCTTCTTCCTAGATCTGGTGGTTGCCTTTGGCAAGTTACTTGGAGTGCTCCTGCGGCCATCATCAGAAGTGCTTGAGGGATCTGAACCCTCACTCAGCTGCACATGTTCCTCAGACCTATTCTGACTATCACTCTGATCAGACATCTTTGCAAACTTACTAACAGCAGACCCTGTGAATAGATGTAGATGAGGTACAGTGGTTGAGCATCACAAAGTGCAGTGATTTTGCAAAACAGATGACTTAAAAACTTAGTTTTAGTTCTCCACAGAAAGCATTTCAGAGCTACCCATTTGTAAACTCGGTGATACCGAAGCAGCTTTTGGAACCTAAACTAGTGAACTAGGTCAGACCGAGTCACAGTTCGGTGGCACTGAGACTGCTAGGGTTTCACAAAGAATCGAACTCGGTCACACCGATTTGCAATTTTCGGTCAGACCGAAAATGCATGTGCTATGGCCTAAGCCAAATCGATGAGACCGATTTCTACAACACGGTCGGTCCGAGATGAGTTCGGCGGAGACCTAACCCTAAATTTTCAAATCGATTTTAACCTAAAGGATGTTTTCAGTAGATAGAGTGTTTGCATACGTGGTAAGGATCATGGAAAAACAATGTGCTATGAATCCGGAGACCTAACCCTAAATTTTCAAATCGATTTTAACCTAAAGGATGTTTTCAGTAGATAGAGTGTTTGCATACGTGCTATGAATACGGCGACAACGGTGGGGCATATTTCCGTTGACGGTGACGGAGACTAGCGACGGGAGGTCGCTGGCGGCGAGGAGACGATCCGGAGACCCGAGGAGGCAAAGCGAGACACGCGCGAGGTGAAGAGTTTTGGAGAAATTTCCAAAATTCAACCTGTGAGTATATATATCCCGACCCTTTCGGTGTGACCGAGTGGAACAACTCGGTGGAACCGAGATGCAGAATCACGAACGGTTACTGCAACTCGGTGTGACCGAAAAGTACAAATCGGTTGCACCGAGATTGAAAACCTAGATCAACTTAGTGAACTCAGTGTGATCGAAGTGGATGACTCGGTCATACCGAAATGCACAAAGAGGTTTTGTAAGTTTAAGTCTATGATGAATCGGGGACTCCGAGTGCTCCTCACACAGAGTGGTTCGAATCTGACTTGATCAAACTTTGTGATGTAGCATGAATATAGTTTGAGATGAGGAAAGCATAGATAGCTAGAGGAGGTTCTTAGTCATTCTTGTCCATCCATTTGGCAAAAGAGAAAAAGCCAAACAATCAAAGCAACAAATGGATGTCCTCGAATGAGTAAAATATGCAACCAACATGCTCACACAATAAGATGGAAAATGAAATATGTGACAAAGCATGCACAATCACTCTAGCATCTATCAAGTAATTTGCGATGACTAGGGCATCTATATATGAGTATATTGACTGAGGAGTCAAATGAGAACATTTGATCGTTGGTCATACTCATCGTTTAAGCACAAGCGGGGTTGCCACTTTTACATAAAGCATTGTTGTGTTCACACCATTAGAGTTGCTTTAGCTCAATTGATTAGAGTAAAGCTCCCCCTAAATGTGATATCCCCCCTAAGAGGGATGAACTAACCTTGGGTTTTGTCGATGATGACTTCATGTAGGTGTTGAAGATGTAGATGCTCAATGTTGATGTAGATCATTTGGAGCGATCCATTAGAGTGAGTTGCACTTTCAATACCTACACGGGTTAGTCCCACAAGGAACAAACAAGGATATCCATAGACATAGAGTGATTTTCACATAGGATGATGTCCATGAAAGCATTAGGTTACCTTGTCCCTTGTCTTACCAACAAGAGGGTTTGTGACTCCTTGAACTAGTGCAAGATGTGGAAGTTGTCTGCACTTGTCCTCGCCAAAATGATATGAGTGAAGTATGTTGGCGGAATCATCCTCAAGAACTCTCTAGTTCTTTTACTTCGGGATCCACACCATCTTGATGGGAATCCTTGGAGTTGTAGTCGTACTTGATGAAGTAGAACTTGATGTAGTCTTGGGAACCCACTTGACCAAGGCTTTGGGAGCTTCCTAAAATGCATCAATCTCCTCTTGAAGCTTGTCCTTCCCTTTTTGCTTGTGGTCTTGTGGTGGAGGATCATCTTGAGCTTGTGTTCCTTGGAAAGAAGTAGGATCATACTTCTCTTATTGAGGAACAAATTTTTTCTTGGGGTATTGATCTTCTTCCCACTCAACTCCATTGGCATTGAACTTTCGTTCAAAACCAACACCTTGATTCTTCCGGTGTCTTCCTTGCTTGCATAAAATTTCCTAAAATTGCTTACTTCCGGCAAGGCTCTTGTAAACACCTTTCTCTATAATTCCCTTCAATAAGCTATTTTATTCTCAAGTGTAACTTGGCTAAGAGAATCATTAGTGGAATCAAGAGAACTACTAGAAGCAACATCATTGGGTTTAGCATGATTATTGTTACTACTAGAAGAAGAATCCTTCTTACTCTTGTTGCTAGATTTAACTTGTGGCATGTAAGTAGACAAGAGTAAATGCTTGGTAATGTAGGAAGAACTTTTCTTGCGAAGATCATCATTGATTGCTTTTAAGAACCCATGCTCTTGCTCAAGGTTGAGCTTTTCGAAGCATAACTTCTCATGAGTCTTTAAAAGCTCTCGATGATTTTCCAAGGTAGTTTCATGAGCTAACTTAAGAGTGTTTAGTTCTTCAGTTAGACGCTCAATCTCCTTCTTATCATCGTTATTCATTTTATCTTGATTAGCATGATTAATAGCAAGTTCATCATAGTTTTCATCACTAGAATTGTCAACAAGTAAATCATCATCACCTAGCAAGTCATCTTCATCACTATTGAAATCAACATACTCAGGGTGTGATACCTTTGGGACTTTAGCCATGAAGCTTCTTCCAATTCCTTCATTTGGTGAGTCAAATATGTCGTAGGAGTTGGTTGACACAAGTGCTAGACCGGCAAATCCTTCATCTTGATTATATTCAGAGTTGGAGTGATAACTTCTCTCGGAGTGATCGTCGGAGTCGGGGCTGGATACCCATTCACCAACATGAGCTTGATGTCTTTGTTTTGTGTAGCTCCTTGATGGTTTGTCCTTCCTTTCTGAATCCTTGCTTCTTCGTGATGTTCTTCATTCTTAACGGTCATCTCTACTCCTTTTCTCTCTTGGTGGTGATTCTTCTCTTCTACTTATTCTTTTGGGAGAATCTTCTCTTCTTTTGTAGGGAGCCATACACTCAATGGAGTAGTGTCCAGGTATTCCACAATTGTAGCAATTTCGTTCACGACTTGAAGATGTTTTGTCATTGTAGGACCTTGACTTCGAACTTCCTTGCTTCTACTCTTGAAGAACTTGTTGAAATTCTTCACCATTAGGCTCAATTCTTCATTGAAGGCTTGTTTCTCACTTGATGAGGTGGGAGCATCACATGAGGCTTTGTAAGCACCACTTGACTTGTTGTGAAGCTCTTCCTTATCCTTGAGTGACATCTCATGAGCAACAATTCTTCCAATGACTTTCGTTGGCTTGAGATCTTTGTAATTGGGCATCATTTGGATTAATGTGTACACAATATCATATTTTCCATCCAAGGCTCTTAGGATCTTCTTGATGATGAATCTATCGATCATCTCTTCACTTCCTAAGCCGGCAATCTCATTTGTGATGAGAGAAAGCCTAGAGTACATTTCAGTGACACCTTCACCATCCTTCATTTTGAACTTGTCAAGTTGACTTTGAAGCACATCCAATTTGGATTCCTTGATGGAGTCGGTACCTTCATGCATATCAATCAAAGTATCCAAAATTTCCTTTGCATTCTCAAGACGACTGATTTTGTTGAATTCTTCGGGGCACAATACGTTGAAGAGAATATCACAAGCTTGAGCATTGTATTGCAGCATCTTGAACTCTTGCGCGTTAGCTTCACGGTTCGGTTCTCTCCCATCAAAGAATTCACCTTGCAAGCCAATACACACACAATAGCCCAAACGGCGGGGTTATGTCCAAGAATATGCATTTTCATCTTATGCTTCCAACTAGCAAAATTTGTACCATCAAAGTAAGGACCTCTACGGTGGTAATTTCCCTCGCTAGACGCCATACTCTGCTAGGTTGTGAAACCAAGGCTATGATCACCAAAAGCAATGGAAATCCAGGCAAATGGAGACCAAAGCTCTGATACCACTTGTAGGATCGAAAGTATGTCTAGAGGGGGGTGATTATACTACTTGACCAAATAAAAATCTAGCCTTTTCCCAATTTTAAGTCTTGGCAGATTTTAGCAACTTAGCACTAGTCAAGTAAACAACCTACATATGCAAGTCTAAGAGTATAGCAGCAGAATGTAAAACATTGCACATGAAGGTAAAGGGAGGAGTTTGGAGGGAGCAAACGCAATGTAGACATGGAGATTTTTGGCGTGGTTCCGATAGGTGGTGCTATCACACATCCACGTTGATGGATACTTCAACCCACGAAGGGTAACGGTTGCGCGAGTCCACGGAGGGCTCCACTCACAAAGGTTCCACAAAGAAGCAACCTTGTCTATCCCACCATGGCCATCGCCCACGAAGGACTTGCCTCACTAGGGTAGATCTTCACGAAGTAGGCAATCTCCTTGCCCGTACAAACTCCTTGGTTCAACTCCACAATCTTGACGGAGGCTCCCAAGTGACACCTAACCAATCTAGGAGACACCACTCTCCAAAAGGTAATAGATGGTATGTTGATGATGAACTCCTTGCTCTTGTGCTTCAAATGGTAGTCTCCCCAACACTCAACTCTCTCTCATAGGATTGGATTTTGTGGAAAGATGATTTGAGTGTAAAGCAACTTGGGGAAGGCTAGAGATCAAGATTTATGTGGTTGGAATGGAATATCTTGACCTCAACACAAGTGTAGGTTGTTCTTTCTCAGAAAATGTATGATGGAAGTGTAGGAATGTTCTAATCGCTCTCTCCATGAATGCAGAGTGGATGGAGGGGTATATATAGCATCCACACAAAACCTAACCATTACACACAATTTACCAAACTCGGTGGGACCGAATCAGAAAACTTGGTCAGACTAATTCAGTTCAAAATGTGAATGTTAGGATTTTCGATGGGACCGACACGTCAACTCGGTGGGACCGATTTCATTAGGGTTAGGGCATGCCGTAATCTCGGTGAGACCGATTTCACAAACTCGGTGGGACCGATTTTGGTAATAAGCAAACAGAGAGTTGGTCAGGCAAACTCGGTGGGACCGATTCGCTCATCTCGGTTGGACCAAAACATTATGAAGGGGAAACAGAGAGTTTGCATTGCGAACTCGGTGGGACCGCTCACTCATATTGGTTAGACCGAAACATCATGTCACGTTGCCACGCGCTTATTTGTTTGTATGCTCACTCCCTTAGTGCAAGAGAACATCACGTTGTATTGCCCCTTAAGATGACAACCTTTATTATGCAGTCTATTGCTTTTATTCCTTGTCATCCAAGTTCGTACAACGCTCAATTCTCTCTTACACTGAATGATCTCACACTTTTAGAAGCAATTTTTATTGCCTTTTTGCACCGATGACAACTTACTTGAGGGATCTTGCTCAATCCCTAGGTAAGTATGGTGGACACTTGAAAAAGATTTGGGTTTAAGGGTTTTTAGATGCACAAGTAGTATCTCTACTTAGTACAGAATTTTTGGCTAGGAAAGATAGGGGCAAGCATCACATGTTAAAGGATCTATGACAATATGACTTCTATGTGACTATAAACAAACATAAATCATTAAGTTGTCTTCCTTGTCCCACGTCAACAATTTTGGCATATAATATTTTGATGAGGGCTCACAATCACAAAAGATTTCTAGGATAGTATATATATATGTGATTCTTCTCTTCCCTTATTAATTATTTCATGAGTTGCATCATTGACTAATGCTATGTTTGTCATTCTCTAATAAAATTTTCTGCATATACTTTTCCTTGTGTGTAGCTATCACCTACCATAGGATTAGTATATAATATTTTCTCTATTTAATTCCTTTCTTATTTCTTTCTTTATTTCTTTTCTTTATTTGCAACATGAAAGCAAAGAAAGCAAAAACTCAAAATAACTTTATTACATAACTTGCACACAACTACAAGGATAGATCACTAAGCAAACTCTCAAGGAAGAAAGGATATAATTAAACTTTTATTTAATCTAAAAGCAAAAGATCAAACTAAGATAAGTAAAAGCAAAAAGATAATGGGGTGATACAATATCTGGGCACCTCCCCCAAGCTTGGTGGAAGCCAAGGGGAGTGTGCATACCCGATACTTAGTTCTCCTTTGGTGGTGAAGAAGATGGTGTTGGTGAAGAAACGATCCTATCCTTAAGGATCAAGAGGTTCTCCAACCTACGGATGACACTCCAGAGATGGGTGATATGCTCTTGATGCAGAATATTTTCGCGAGTAAGATACTTATTCTATATGTGAACTATTTCAATAACGTGACAAGCTTCAATCTCGGCAGGAGTAAGGTGAGTAAGGTAGGGTTTAAGGATATCTTCCTCATCCTCCTCGGCCAGCAATGCTTGTGCTGCCACCCTAGGTCGATCTACCGTAGCTTCCTTGCCCTTGCCTCCCTTGACGACGTCTGTGGGCTCCTCCCTCTTAGTCTCAATCTTCATCAGCCAAGCATCTTCTTCCATGTTGTTGGAGGAGCAAGAAGATATGATGCCTGGCTTGATACATCTGACCAGCGACAACAAGAAAAGAGAACAGAGGATTTCTTCGCGATACGGTGATCATCAGGTTCGAGAAGTATATATAGATTGTTTTTATCTTGGAGGACAAGTACATGGAAGAAAAATGGAGTACGGAAGGTGTCCCAGGTGGGTTGTGCCCACCTAGGGGCGCTTCCTGGGAGTTTCTTTATTTCCAAAATTCTAAAACATTCCAAAACTAATAAAAAAATATTTTTGCGGATTTTTCGGAGTCCGTTTACTTACCGTATCATGCACCTCCTTATTTTCACAATTCTGGAGTGTTCCGGAAGGACTCTTTTATGTGTTCTTTCGGTGTCATGGTTTGGATAATATTACTTTCAACATTAATAGGCGTACCTGTGATATAATGCTTTATTCGTTTCCCATTGACAACCTTCGGGTTAGTACCTTCGGAATTATTTATTTTGATGGCACTAGACCGGTAAACCTCCTCGATGACATACGGGCCTTCCCATTTCGAGAGGAGCTTCCCTGCAAAAAATCTAAAACAAGAGTTGTACAAAAGAACATGTTCTCCAACTTTAAACCCACGCATTTGTATTCTTTTGTCATGCCATCTTTTAACTTTTTCTTTTAATAATTTTGCATTTTCATATGCTTGGGTTCTCCATTCATCTAATAAGCTGATATCAAATAACCTCTTTTCACCAGCAAGTTTGAAATCATAAGTGAGTTCCTTGATTGCCCAATATACTTTATGTTCTAACTCAAGAGGCAAATGATGTCGGCGTTCTGGGAACGGGGGTCCCCAGACTTGCTTGCCTGCGGCGTGGCTGAAAGGGGGGCCCAGCACGGCCCATCTTCATCAACACAGACCCAAGACCCTCGCGAGGGGCCAAGCCTCGCGGGGCGGACGACACGGAGCTTCCTCAGGAACGGCCTCATCAGGCTGGCTCGCGAGGAGGAGGAGAGATCAAGGCGGGGTACCTCACAAGGTGCCCGTGACGCAAGCCATGACGACCAAGGGTGCCAGGCGGGTGCCAGCCCGCGCAGTGTCCTCCTTTCCTCTTTGGTGCAAAGGGAGCAAGCGAAGGCGAGAGCATCAAGCAAAGGCACCCGTTTCGGTGCAACGAGACCAAGACCAGTCCAACGGCAGGAAGGAAGTCATTGTGGAGCCCAAGCCAGCGTCACCACCAGAGCCTTTGGCAGGCGAGGACCAACTTTAGTCAGGATAAGTGTACCAGATGTTCCCCTTCAAAATGGCCAATTGTTGGCGCCCTTCCCGCTCAATATTTGGGAAGAGGCCCAGGGCCTTTGCCTATAAATAGGACTAGCCACCCACAGGGTATAAGGATCGAAATCGGAGAGAGAATCGAGAAGAGAGAGAGAGAAGGGTGACTGAACTCCTCCTAGCAGTTCATCCCCTCAGCCAAGAACAGACCCTCGCGAGGCTGTTCTTCCTTGTATTGCTCATCATCATCAGCCAAGAGGCAATCCACCATACCACACACTGGAGTAGGGTATTACACCACAACGGTGGCCCGAACCAGTATAAACCCTGTGTCTCTTGTGCTGTTCTTTCCATAGCTTAGATCTTAGCGAGGCGGAGGGGTGCAGGTAGGTAGAAGGCGAAATCTCCACGCGCACCCCAGTGTTCGAACATCAAGGGTCTGCCGGAACCCGAAATCCGACATTTGGCACGCCAGGTAGGGGTGCGCCAGAATTCGTCTTCCACCGCCCCGTTCTCCTCCGACCATCGCGTCCATGTCTGACGCTCGTCGGGCCCGCGCCGAGCGCCGGGCCGCTCTCGCTTCCCGCGTCGCCCAGACGGCTCCTGTCGGCGGGCGTCCTCGCCGTTCCCCGTCACCTGTCGTCAATGCCGCCACCGGCCCGGCGGGGAACGAGCAGCAAGCGTCGTCTCAGCATCCGTCCGTGCGGCAAGACGGCCGCACCGCTACTCCTTCGCTCACCCCAGCTGGTTCTTTGTCCCGCGCGCTCCGCGCACCCATGGAGGCTCGAGCTGCGCTCATCGCGGAAAACGAGCTCCTACGCTACCGTCCCGTCGACGACGTCTACGAAGAATGGCTTGACCGCGTCGCCGAGCTCGTCCGTGCCGCAGGGGGCTCTCCTGCGCCGTCCGTTCCGCTGCACCACACCCCGCCCCGCGCGGGCGACGAAGCTCCGGGGGCGCCCCAGCCACCACCTCCTCAAGAAGGCGCCATGGGTCCAAGGCGCGTGGCCCCTGGGAGGAACCCGCTCCGTCAGGTGCCAGCGCGGCAAGAGCAGAGCTGCCAAGAAGTCCCTCGCCCGCAAGAAGCTGCCCGGGCGCTCCCTGCTCCAGCACGTCGCAACCATGCTCCTGCTCCCGCACGTCAAGACCCCGCGCTGCTCCCAGCGGCAGCGCGTGGGGACATGCAAGACCAAGCTCTCTGTCACCCAAGGCCTCCCGTGGCCACAGCAGGCTGCCGTGCCTTCACCACCGAGCTACACAGCGTCGCGTGGCCCGGCAAGTTCAAGCCAGACCTACCTCCTCGTTACGACGGCACGGCCGACCCTGCAGAGTTCCTCCAGCTCTATGAGCTGGGCATCGAAGCTGCCAACGGAGACGAGAAGGTCATGGCGAACTGGTTTCCCATGGCGCTCAAGGACGGGGCCCGCACCTGGCTCCTGAACCTGGCTCCAGGCACGATCTCCTCCTGGGACGATATGCGCACCCGCTTCATCACCAACTTCCAAGGTCCTCGCGACCGGCCCCCCGCCGTGAGCGACATGCGCCGCATCAAGCAACAACCCAGGGAGACCCTGCAGAGGTACATCCAGCGCTTCAACAACGCACGCCTCAAGATTCCCAAGGTGAATGAGGAGGCCATCATCTCAGCCTTCTCCGACGGCGTGCGCGACGTCAAGATGAAGGAGGAGCTGGCGATGCATGAAGACTTGTGCACTTCCTTGGAGCTGTTCAACTTGGCAACCAAGTGCGCCAGGGCTGAGGAAGGGCGTCTCTCCCTACTCGAGCTGCCTGCCACAGACCCAGAAGAGAAGAAGCCCAAGGCCAAGGATGTGAAGCGCAAGGGGGCTGCCGTGCTCGCGGCAGAACCAGACACCAAGCGGGGCAAAGATCAGCCCGAATCTTCCAAGGGCAGTCGGTACTGTGTGTACCATGACCTCCACACCCACAACACCAACGAATGTCAAGAGCTCCGAGCCGTGCAAGAAGGAAGGACCGGCCGTCACCCCGACCACGGTGACCGGGGCTATGGTCGAGGAGGAGGAAGAAACGCAGGACGCCGGGAAGACCGCTGCCCGCGCCAAGGGTGGCACGATCAACCTCAAGAGGATCGCTGGCAAGACCCGCCTCGCGAGGGAGACTTGAGGGATCAGCCTCGCGAGGATCGCCCGCAAGGCAATGCAGGCCTCCCTCCGCTGCCGCTGCAGCCAAGGAGAAACGAGGACCGCCATCAGGACGAGGGGGCTGGGGGCTTCCAGGAGCCGCGCGCGATTGCCTGCATCCTGGGCGGGGCTCAAGCCCCGGCCTCTCAGCGCATCTTCAAGCAGTTCGCCCGCAAAGTGAATGCAGTCCTCCCCAAGCTCGAAGCCACGCGCCCTCTCAGGTGGTCGGCGTGCACCATCACGTTCAGCTCAGCAGATCAGCTCAAGTGTGCGGCCACAGCCGGAGTCCTCCCGATGCTTTGTTCCCCAATCATCAGCAACGTGGTGGTCACCAGGACCCTCATCGATGGCGAGGCAGGGCTCAACGTCCTGTCCGTGGAAACATTCAACAATCTCCAAGTGCCCTACAACCAGCTTCAGCCAACCAAGCCTTTCTCCGGAGTCACCGATGGCTCCACGGTCCCGATTGGGCAGGTCCGCCTCCCTGTCACCTTTCGGGCCCTCGACAACTACCGCACCGAGCTCATTGACTTCGACGTCGCTCACATTCGCCTGTCGTACAATGCCATCCTTGGGTACCCAGCGCTGGCCAAGTTCATGGCCGTAACTCACCACGGCTACAACGTCCTCAAGATGCCAGGAAGTGGCGGAGTCATCACGGTGCCCTGTGAAGAGAAGGACGCGGTGTGTTCCCTGGAACGAGCCTTTCAGGCCGCATCACTGGAAGACCCGGATCGCGGAAGCAGGAGGCTTCCCGAGACCATCCCCAAGAAGAAGAAGACATCGTCCGGCCCGGCCCCTCAGGAGGTAGGCCCCTCAGGCCCCGCGCCTGCCCAGGGGGAACCTCCTTCCATCGCATAGGAAAGCGCGCCCGGCGCCCTCCTCAGGCAGGGCTCGGGGGCTCTCCCCTGGAGGGCCACCGACCTGGCTAAGGTCACGAGGGAGGCGCTTGGGCACCACATGGAGGCGTGTTTCGAAGCACGTTTCCCTCAAGAAGGAGTAAGGCAAGGAGGGCCAGACCCTCAGGAGTTCGTCAGCAAGGCCATTCAGGAGCTACAGGAGTCAAGAGTCATGAAAGGCGGCCGCCGCCTACCAGCTGTGGCTCCCCATCTAGGCGAGGATGGTGGGCTGCGCGTCTGCATCAACATACCAGGGCTCAGTCGAGTCGCCTCTCTGGAGCGCCTCTGGCCCTCGCGAGTGGGGCGCTGCGAAGGTCCACCCCACAGCTACGTTCGCATGCCTTACGGCTTGCCGAGCGCGGCTGCCGCGTACCAGCACCTCATGAGGGGCATCATGGAGGCTCAAGAGGCCAGGCGTTCCGCAGCCCTGGCAGAGATGGAGATGGTCCGCGAGGAGCCACCAGCGCCTCCGGAGCCTCCCGAGGCCCCTGGGCCTGGGGGCTCGTGAGGATTGGCTTCTGCAGCCCACCGAGTCTGCTACACCAACACTCCTTCGTCCTCAACATCATCAGGTGATATCTTTCAAGTTTCATTTCTAGCTGGGAGCGCCCCCCAGGGCTGCATTATTCCCAGGCCGCATGGGTCCGTCCCTGCGGCATGTATCCCTTTTATTTCATGTTGTTAGCTTACTTTGTTGGGGTGCCCCACGGGTTGCATCATCCCCAAGTCGCTCGGGCCTGACCCTGTGATGTCCACCTTCCCAGCATCTATTTGAATGAATCCACTCCTTCGCAGCTAATGTGTTTGACCTAGTTGCCCGCTCAACTGACGCCAACTGATGGAGCTGCTCCCAAACGGCATGACGCTTGCGCATGGGTCTGTCCCTACAACGCCGACAAACCTGAATGGCTGAGCTCTAGCCGCGGCAGCCCCGCATGGCGCCACCTCATCAAGCCTTCAGTGCCTCATCGCCCCTCGGAAGCAACCAACGGCTGACTGTCAATTGTCATGGCAACCCCTCGTTCTTTCTATGATGGGTCTACAGGATCTCCTAAAGGAGCTGCGTCAGGCGAGGCCCTTGCGGTGTCTCCTTCACTCTCATCCGCGCGAACCGCTTGCACGTTAAAGGGGGGGTGCCTGAGCATCGCGACTCAGGGCTCCTACTGGCTCTCCAGCCCTCACCCTCTGGCCTTGTCCACAGCATCGCGACCTGGCATACCAGCAACGGCTGAGACTCGCTCGAGGGCCGGGACCCGAGGACGTAGAGCAGAAAGGGGAGCAAAGGCGAGAGGGGAGGGACACGTGAGGACCTCGCCGAGCAACCTCACGCCTGCCGATGCACGGACCCGGCAACACACCAGAGAGCAGTCCCTGATTCTCGAGATAAGTCACCACCCGAAAGCACCAGCTACCATGGCACCATCCCCGCACCTAATGCAATCCCGTGTTTGCGACGCCGCTCTCCTTTCTCACCGAACGACGGCTGCTTGAGCGCCAAAGGGGACCTCCTGAGCATCGCGACTCAGGAGCTCTTATCGGACCCCGGACGCTCACCTCCTGGCGTTGACCACGGCATCGCGACCTGGCATACCAGCGACGGCTGAAGCCGCCTTGGGACTGGGACCTGTCGGCGTAGAGCACCAAGCCCTCGTGAGGTTCGAAAGGGAGAACTGAGCTAAGACGGAATGAGCAACTCGCACAATTCTATGACAAGGGTTATATTAACAAAAAGGATCACAGGCACCTTACAAGCCCCCACGGGACGCGTCTTTGATTCCTCGCAGGGAACAGATCCTAAAAGGACGCAAACTACACACGCCCCTGCAAAAGCCGCCATCATCAACAGTGGGCCGTCAAGCACCGGCGCCAACCCCATCCAGATCAGAGTCGGCGACGGCCTGACGAGCCCGCCCTGCTCCAGGAGCGGCGCCGGCTCGAGGGCTCGTAGCTGTCGTCGCTCGTCTCTGGAGTCGCGAAGAGCTCGCCGGAGTCGCTGGAACCTCCGACACCTTCGCCGCCTGAGGAGCCGCCAAGGGAGCGGTCGGCGGGCCCAGTCCTCGCCGTAGCAGGGTCTCGACCACCTCTCCCGGGGCAGCACTCCAGCCGGCGCCCGTTCGCATCAAAGACCTTGAAGAACATCACCGAAGCACCGTCGTACTCCAAGTGGATCACGAAGGCGCCTCTTGTCCTGCAAACCCGGGCGATTTCACTCCAGCCTCAAGTCATGAAGACCTCGCCCGGGGCAACGACCGCAACCTCTGCCTCGGTCGCGAGGGTGCTGCAGCCGGCATGCTATAGCCAAAGCTCCAAGAGTTCTCCCTGCGGGATGATGGAGGCGAAGAAGGGAGGAAGGTGAATCCAATACTGAGGAGGCATGGCGGCGTGGAGCACGAACTCTCGGGAGGAGCCCTCGGTGTGGACCCCAGGGGGACGACCCACACCTTCATGAGCCGTCGGCGCCGACGGCGGCGCCGCCCGTGGCGATCGGCATCGACTCCTTCAGAGCCCTCGATTTGGGCGTACAAGGGAAGCGAGAACCTCGGTGGTGGCTGCTCGCACCAGGGCCTCGACAACACCTGATGGGACCCCTCGTCCCGGCCGCGGAGGGCGAGCCGTTTCTTCGGCGGGAGCGGGTCTGGTTCCTCTCGGGGAGCCTTTCCCTTCTCTGCCGCCAAGAACCGGCGGACCGGAGCCATCGCAGCAAGACGGATCAAGGACCGTGAAGAAGGAGAAGCAAGAAGGGATGGACTAGAAGGGCGTGCGCCATTCCGTACTTATGGCCGGCGAAGGCCAACCGCCGACCTCCACGATCGCAGGTAATCATGACCCGCTTTGCATGCAGGGACTTGTCCAATCCGTGCAGTAGCCGAGGAGCCGTGGGGAAGTGGAGACGCCCACGTCCAATCAACCGCCACGCGGCGCCCAAGGCCGCAGGCTGTTAGGGCCTACGGCGCTTCGCTCTTGCCCTTTCGCCTCCCTGCACAGCCAAGTCCGGGCGCGCCTTGGACCCGGGGGCTACTGTCGGCGTTCTGGGAACAGGGGTCCCCAGACTTGCCTGCCTGCGGCCTGCAGCGTGGCTCAAAGGGGGGCCCAGCACGGCCCATCTTCATCAACACAGACCCAAGACCCTCGCGAGGGGCCAAGCCTCGCGGGGCGGACGACACGGAGCTTCCTCAGGCACGGCCTCATCAGGCTGGCTCACGAGGAGGCGGAGTACCTCACGAGGTGCCCGTGACGCAAGCCATGACAACCAAGGGTGCCAAGCAGGCACCAGCCCGTGCAGTGTCCTCCTTTCCTCTTTGGTGCAAAGGGAGCAAGCGCAGGCGAGACCATCAAGCAAAGGCACCCGTTTCGGTGCAACGAGACCAAGACCAGTCCAACGGCAGGAAGGAAGTCATTGTGGAGACCAAGCCAGCGTCACCACCAGAGCCTTTGGCAGGCGAGGACCAACTTTAGTAAGGATAAGTGTACCAGATGTTCGCCTTCAAATTGGCCAATTGTTGGCGCCCTTCCCGCTCAATATTTGGGAAGAGGCCCAGGGCCTTTGCCTATAAATAGGACTAGCTACCCACAAGGTAGAAGGATCGAAATCAGAGAGAGAATCGAGAAGAGAGAGAGAGAGAGAAGGGTGACTGAACTCCTCCTAGCAGTTCATCCCCTCAGCCAAGAACAGACCCTTGCGAGGCTGTTCTTCCTTGTATTGCTCATCATCATCAGCCCAAGAGGCAATCCACCATACCACACACTGGAGTAGGGTATTACACCACAACGGTGGCCCGAACCAGTATAAACCCTATGTCTCTTGTGTTGTTCTTTCCATAGCTTAGATCTTAGCGAGGCGGAGGGGTGCAGGTAGGTAGAAGGCGAAATCTCCGCGCGCACCCCAGTGTTCAAACCTCAAGGGTCTGCCGGAACCCAAAATCCGAGAAATGACAAGCTTTTCCATAAACCATTTTATAAGGAGACATACCCATAGGATTTTTATTAGCTATTCTATAAGCCCAAAGTGCATCATGTAATTTCTTAGACCAATTCTTCCTGGACCTATTGACAATCTTTTGCAAAATTAATTTTATTTCTCTATTGCTAAGTTCAACTTGACCACTAGACTGAGGATGATAGGTTGATGCAATTCTATGGTTAACATCATACTTAGCAAGCATATTACTGAAAACACTGTGAATAAAGTGTGAACCACCATGAGTTAAATATCTAGGGACTCCAAACCTTGGGAAAATAACTTCCTTAAGCATTTTAATAGAGGTGTTGTGATCAACACTACTGGTTGGACTAGCTTCTACCCACTTAGTAATATAATCAACAACAACCAAAATATGTGTATACCCATTAGAGAAAGGAAAAGGTCCCATGTAATAAAATCCCCAGACATCAAATGGTTCAACAACAAGTGAATAATTCATAGGCATTTCTTGACGCTTACCAATATTACCTATTCTTTGACATTCATCACAAGATGAGACATACTTACGGGCATCCTTGAAGAGAGTAGGCCAATAAAATCAAGACTACGATACCTTGTGAGCAATTCTATCTCCAGCATAATGCCCTCCATACGCCTCGGAGTGACATTTCCATAGGATTTGTTCCTATTCGTGCTTAGGTACACAACGTCTAATAATACCATCTACTCCTTCTTTATAAAGATGTGGGTCATCCCAAAAGTAATATCTAAAATCATAGAAGAATTTTTTCTTTTATTGGTATGTAAACCTAGGTGGTAAATATTTAGCAACAATGTAATTAGCATAGTCAGCATACCAAGGAGTACTATTAGCAACATTTACGGCAGCTAACTGCTCATCGGGAAAACTATCATCAATAGGTAGTGGGTCATCAAGCACATTTTCAAGCCTAGACAAATTATCAGCTACTGGATTCTCAGCTCCCTTTCTATCAATGATATGTAAATTAAATTCTTGTAACAAGAGAACCCAACGAATAAGTCTAGGTTTAGCATCTTTCTTTTCCATAAGATATTTAATAGCAGCATGGTTTGTGTGAATAGTTACTTTGGAATCAACAATATAAGGTCTAAATTTATCACAAGCAAACACAACTGCTAAGAATTCTTTCTCAGCAGTAGCATAATTTCTTTGAGCACTGTCTAGAGTTTTACTAGCATAATGAATAACATTCAATTTCTTATCAACTCTTTGTCCTAGAAGATCACCAACAACATAATCACTAGCATCACACATAATTTCAAAGGCAAGTTCCAATCAGGTGGTTGAATAATAGGTGCAGTAATTAAGGCTTTCTTGAGTGTTTCAAAGGCTTCAAGACAATCATCATAAAAAACAAAAGGGATATCCTTTTGCAAGAGATTAGTAAGAGGCCTAGAAATTTTAGAATTTTTTTTGATAAATCTCCTATAGAAACCGGCATGACCTAGGAAACTACGGATACCTTTGATGTCCTTAGGACATGGCATTTTCTCAATTACATCAACCTTAGCTTGGTCCACTTCAATACCTCTTTCAGAAATTTTATGACCCAAGACAATGCCTTCATTAACCATAAAGTGGCACTTCTCCCAATTCAAGACAAGATTTGTGTGCTCACATCTCTCCAAAACTCGATCAAGATTTCTTAAACAATCATCAAAAGACTTCCCATAAATAGAGAATTCATCCATGAAAACCTCAACAATCTTTTCACAAAAATCATAGAATATAGCCATCATGCATCTTTGAAAGGTAGCATGTGCATTAAATAAACCAAAAAGGCATACGTCTATAAGCATAGGTTCCAAAAGGACAAGTAAAATTGGTCTTTTCTTGATCAGGTTGAGAAACGGATATTTGTGAAAAGCCAGAATATCCATCAAGGAAGCAAAAGTGTGTGTGCTTAGATAATTTTTCAGGCATTTGATCAATAAAAGGCAAAGGGTAATGATCTTTTCTAGTTGCTTTATTTAATTTTCTAAAATCAATTACCATTCTATAGCCTGTAACAATTCTTTGTGGAATAAGTTCATTATTATCATTAGGAAAAATAGTAATACCTCCTTTCTTAGGAACATAATGAACATGACTTACCCATCTACTATCAGCTATGGGATAGATTATACCTACTTCCAGAAGTTTTAATATTTCTGTTCTTACCACCTCTTTCATCTTCGGATTTAACTGACGTTGGTGATCAACAACTAGTTTAGCATCAGGTTCCTTATTAATTTTGAGCTGACATAGAGTGGGACTAATGCCCTTTAAATCATCAAGAGTATATCCAATAGCATCCTGGTGCTTCCTTAGAACTTCCTATAATCTTTCTTCTTCATGTTCTGAAAGGTTAGCACTAATAATAACAGGATATATCTTCTTTTCATCAACATAAGCATATTTTAAAGTGTCTGGCAATTGTTTTAATTCAAACATAGGATCACCTTTAGGTGAAGGAGGACCTCCAAGAGTTTCAATAGGAAAATTATGTTTAAGCAGAGGACGTTGTTCAAAGAAAACTTTATCTATTTCATTTATTTCATGCATATGTAAATCATTCTCATGGTCTAGCAAATATTGTTCTAAAGGATCAGTAGGTGGTACAGCAATAGAAGCAAGACCAATTAATCCATCCTTACTAGGAAATTATTTTTCATGATGATTTCTACTAAACTTGGAAAAATTAAACTCATGAGACTCATCACCAAAGCTAACACCCACAGTTTGTTTCTTACAATCTATCTTAGCATTAACTGTGTTCAAGAAAGGTCTACCAAAGATAATGGGACAGAAGTCATCTTGTGGGGAACCAAGAACAAGAAAATCAGTAGGGTATTTTATTTTTCCACACAAGACCTCAACATCTCTAATAATCCCAATTGGTGATATAGTGTCTCTATTAGCAAGTTTAATAGTAACATCTATTTCTTCTATCTCAATAGGTGCTATATCTTTCATAATTTCTTCATATAAAGTGTAAGGAATAGCACTCACACTAGCGCTCATGTCACATAAACCATGATAACAATGATCTCCTATTTTAACTGAAATGATAGGCATGCCAACAATAGGTCTATGTTTATCTTTTCTATCAGGTTTAGCAATTCTAGCAGCTTCTTCACAGAAGTAAATAACATGCCCATCAATATCTTCTTCTAGGAGATCTTTAACCATAGCAATGCTAGGTTCTACTTTAATTTGTTCATCAGGTTTAGGTGTTCTAATATAGCTTTTGTTAACCACAGTTGAAACTTTAGCATGTTCCTTTATCCTAACAGGGAAAGGTGGTTTCTCAATATAAGTAGAAGGAACAACTGGATCAACATTATAAAGTATAGTTTGTTCTTTAAATGGTACTAGTTTTTTAATTTCTTCTGTAACAGGTGGGTGATATTTAAACCACTTCTCCTTAGGGAGTTCAACATGAGTAGCAAATTATTCACAAAAGGAAGCTACTATCTCAGAGTCAAGTCCATATTTAGTGCTAAACTTTATAAAAGCATCGGTATCCATAAAATATTTAACACAATCATACTCAAGTTTAATACCTGACACTTTACCTTTGTCGAGTTCCCAATCTTCAGAGTTGCATTTAATTCTTTCCAAAAGATCCCACCGGAATTCAATAGTCTTCTTCATAAAAGAACCAACACAAGAAGTATCAAGCATGGTTTGATCATTACGAGAAAGCCGAGCATAAAAATTCTGGATAATAATTTCTCTTGAGAGCTCATGATTGGGGCATGAATATAACATTGACTTAAGCCTCCCCCAAACTAGAGCGATACTTTCTCCTTCACGAGGCAAAAAATTATATATAATTCCGATCACGATGAACTAGATGCGTAGGATAAAATTTCTGGTGGAACTCCAATTTCAAACGATTCCAACTTCATGATCCAATATCATCGCATAGCCTATACCATGCTAATGCTTTTCAATTAAAATATAAAGGGAAAACATTTTTCATAACTTGATCCCTGGGTAAACCTGCAAGCTTGAACAATCCACAGATTTGTTCTACATATATCAAGTGCATATCAGGATGTTCGGTTCCATCTCCTGCATAAGGATTAGCTAGCAGTTGTTCTATCATACCTGAAGGAATTTCATATTCAATATTTTTAGTAGGTGCAGTAGGTTGAGGGGTAGCTAATTGTGGTTCCGGACGAGGCGAAGATACCCTCAACAAACCCCTCAAACGATTGTTTTCCATAGTAACAAGTGACAATAAATTTCAGCACACTATATAAATGTTTCCTTACCAAAGGCGCTTCACTCCCCGGCAACGGCGCCAGAAAATAGCCTTGATTACCCAAAAGTATAGGGGATCAATTTTAGCTCTTTTCGATAAGTAAGAGTGTCGAACCCAACGAGGAGCAGAAGGAAATGACAAGTAGTTTCTAGTAAGGTATTGTCTGCAAGTGCTGAAATTGTAAGTATTGAGTAGTTTGATAACAAGGTAATTTGTAACGGACAAGTAACAATAATAGTAACAAGTATTCAGCAAGGTAGCCCAATCCTTTTGAGGCAAAGGACATGCCAAAACGGTCTCTTATAAGAAGCACAACGTTCTTGAGAGTACACGGGAATTTCATCTAGTCACTTTCATCATGTTGGTTCGATTTGTGTTCGCTACTTTGATAAGTTGGTATGTGGGTGGACCGGTGCTTAGGTGTCGTTCTTACTTGAACAAACCTCCTCACAAATGATAAACATGGTCATGATCAAAGGAGTATTAAATAGAATAATGGATCTGAACATATAATCTTCCACCAAATAAGCCATATAGTAATCAACTACAAGATGTAATCAACACTACTAGTCACCCACATGCACCAATCTATAGTCCCGGTAACAAGATTGAATACAAGAGATGAACTAGGGTTTGAGATGAGATGGTGTTGTTGAAGATTTTGATGGAGATTACCCTCCCCAAGATGGGAGAGTTGTTCGTGATGATGATGACGATGATTTCCCCCTCCGGGAGGGAAGTTCCCCGGCGGAATCGCTCCGCCGAAGGGCAAAAGTGCTTATGGCCAAGTTCCGCCTCGAGGTGGCGGCGCTCCATCCCAAAAGTCTTCCTCTTATTTTTTCTAGGTAAAAATGACTTATATACCAAAAGATGGGCACCAGAGGTTGGCCAAGGAGGCCACAACCCACCAGGGCACGCCTGGGGGGCCAGGCACGCTCAGGTGGGTTATGCCCACCTGATGGGCCCCCTCTGGTGTTTATTGGCTCTAATATTTCTTAAATAATCCATACAAAATCCTCGTGAAGTTTCAGCTTATTTGGAGTTGTGTAGAATAGGTGGCCAAACATAGCTTTTCCAGGTCGAGATTTCCAGCTGCCGGAATTCTCGCTCTTAGTGTGTTCCTTGCAAATTATGAGAGAGGCATTAGAATTACTCCAAAAAGCATTATTATAGATAAAAACATTATAAATAACAGTAAGAAGACATGATGCAAAATGGACGTATCAGACGGCGGCCTTCATCTTCGCCCAGTGCATCTTGGCACGGGCAAAGGCCATCCGAGCACCCTCAATGCACAAAGAGCTCTTCACAGCTTCAATTCGGGGTAGGGCATCGGCCGCTTGACCAGGCCGATGTAGCTACTATGAATGGGTTCGGCTAGCCATAGCTGGACTACGATGTCCTTCATGGCCAAGCCGGACATCCTATGCAGCTCTGCCAGCTGCGTCATCTGGTCGTTCAACAGCACTGGATGCTCCGGCACCAGGTAATGCGACCAGAAGAGTTTCTCCGTCGTGTTCCCTTCTTGGGCCCGGAAAAACTTCGCAGCGTCGGCGGCGCTCTTCGGAAGATCCGCAAACACGTTTGGAGAACTCCATAATCGAGTAAGCAGGGCATATTTTTTACTGTCGAATTTACTCTGCAAAAGAAAGGGCTTAGCGGCCGCTATTTGTTCAGCCTGCTTGATCTCCTTGCGAGCTGCCCGGGACTCAGTCCGTGCCTCCGTGGCCTCTTGGAAAGCCTTGGAGAGTTCGACTGCTTGGGACTTATTCTTCTCCTCCAAAGCCTCACACTTACCAGCAGTGTCCTTGAGCTCTTGCTCGACTTCATTCACCCTATCCTCATACTGGAAGCGTGTAGCCCGCTCGGCCTTTAAGTCAGCAGTCACTTTACTCACCCTCGCCTGCTCTTTGGCTTGCGACAGGGCACCCTTGAGGGTCTCGACCTCGGCCGCAATGCCTGCAATCATTTACATGAGAAAGTGTGTGAGCTTAAACTTCGCATTCGCATATAATTTAAGTCGTACAAAACATACCTTGCACCTCATCGAGTCGCTTGTTAATGAAGTCAAGGTCATCATCGGCGATCCTCAGCTTCCGCTTGAGTTCGGAAACTTCAGCGGCCTGGGCGGTCGCCGCCAACAGGGTGAAGGAAATATGCCCTAGAGGCAATAATAAAGTTGTTATTTATATTTCCTTATATGATGATAGATGTTTATTATTCATGCTAGAATTGTATTAACCGGAAACTTGATACATGTGTGAATACATAGACAAAACAAAGTGTCCCTAGTATGCCTCTACTTGACTAGCTTGTTAATCAAAGATGGTTAAGTTTCCTAACCATAGACATGTGTTGTCATTTGATGAACGGGATCACATCATTAGGAGAACGATGTGATGGACAAGACCCATCCATTAGCTTAGCATAATGATTGTTTAGTTTTATTGCTATTGCCTTCTTCATGACTTATACGTGCTCCTCTAACTATGAGATTATGCAACTCTCAAATACCGAAGGAACACCTTGTGTGCTATCAAACGTCACAACATAACTGGGTGATTATAAAGATGCTCTACAGGTGTCTCCGATGGTGTTTGTTGAGTTGGCATAGATCAAGATTAGGATTTGTCACTCCGTGTATCGGAGAGGTATCTCTGGGCCCTCTCGGTAATGCACATCACTATAAGCCTTACAAGCAATGTGACTAATGAGTTAGTTACGGGATGATGCATTACGGAACGAGTAAAGAGACTTGCTAGTAACGAGATTGAACTAGGTATGAGGATACCGATGATCGAATTTCGGGAAAGTAACATACTGATGACAAAGGGAACAACATATGTTGTTATGCGGTTTGACCGATAAAGATCTTCGTAGAATATGTAGGAACTAATATGAGCATCCAGGTTCCGCTATTGGTTATTTACCGGAGATGTGTCTCGATCATGTCTACATAGTTCTCGAACCCGTAGGGTCTGTACGCTTAACGTTCGATGATGATTTGTATTATGAGTTATGTGATTTGATGAACCGAAGTTTGTTCGGAGTCCCGGATGAGATCACAGAGATGACGAGGAGTCTCGAAATGGTCGAGAGGTAAAGATCAATATATTGGAAGGCTATATTCGGACATCAGAATGGTTTTGAGTGATTCGGGTATTTTCAGAGTACCGGAGAGTTACGGGAATTCGCCGGGGGAAGTTAATGGGCCTTATTGGGCTTTAGTGGAGAGAGGGAAGATGGGCCACGAGGTGGCGCGCGCCTCCCCCTGCCCATAACGAATTGGACAAGGGGTGGGGGCATGGCCCCCCCTTTCCTTCTTCCTCTCCCTCCTTTCCTTCTTTCCTACTCCGAAAAGGAAAGGGAATCCTACTAGGACTTGGGAGTCCTAGTAGGACTCCCTACACTAGGTGCGCCCCTAGGAGGGCCAGCATCTCTCCCTCCCTCCTTTATATACGTGGGCAGGGGGCACCCCAAAGGCACTCCAAGATTTGTCGTAACCGTGTGCGGTGCCCCCCTCCATAGTTACACACCTCGATCATATCGTCGTAGTGCTTAAGCGAAGCCCTGCATCGCTAACTTCATCATCAGCGTCACCACGCCATCGTGCTGACGGAACTCTCCCTCGTCCTCAACTAGATCAAGAGATCGAGGGACGTCATCAAGCTAAACATGTGATGAACGCGGAGGTACCGTACGTTCGATGCTTGGATGGGTTGGATCGCAAAGACGTTCGACTACATCAACCGCGTTACTAAACGCTTCCGCTTTCGATCTACGAGGGTACATGGACACACTCCCCCCTCTCGTTGCTATGCATCTCCTAAATAGATCTTGCGTGAGCGTAGGTAAAAAAAATACTGTGTTCCCCAACAGTGGCATCCGAGCCAGGTCTATGCGTAGATATTATATGCACGAGTAGAACACAATGAGTTGTGGGCGATAATAGCCATACTGCGTACCAACAATGTCTTACTTTGATTCGGCGGTATTGTTGGATGAAGCGGCCCAAACCGACATTACATGACCGCGTTCATGAGACTAGTTCTACCGACGTGCTTTGCGCACAGGTGGTTGGCCGGTGTCTGTTTCTCCAACTTGAGTTGAATCGAGTTTGACTACGCCCGGTCCTTGTTGAAGGTTAAAACAACAAACTTGACGAAAAATAATTGTGGTTTTCATGCGTAGGTAAGAATGGTTCTTGCTAGAAGCCCGTAGCAGCCACGTAAAACTTGCAACAACAAAGTAGAGGACGTCTAACTTGTTTTTGCAGGGCATGTTGTGATGTGACATGGTCAAGACATGAGGTGATATAATTTGTTGTATGAGATGATCATGTTTTGTTAAAGTTATCAGCAATTGGCAGGAGCCTTATGGTTGTCTCTTTATTGCATAAGATGCAAGCACCATATAATTGCTTTACTTTATCGCTATGCGATAACAATAGTTGAAAAAGCAATAGTTGGCGAGACGACCATGTGACGACACGTTGATAGAGATCAAGATCATGGAGATCATGACGGTACTTTGGAGATGGAGATCAAAGGCACAAGATGATGATGGCCATATCATGTCACATATTTTGATTGCATGTGATTTTATCTTTTATGCATCTTATTTTGCTTAGTACGACAGTAGCATTATGAGATGATCCCTTACTAAAATTTCAAGATATAAGTGTTCTCCCTGAGTATGCACCGTTGCGACAGTTCTTCGTGCTGAGACACCACGTGATGATAGGGTGTGATAAGCTCTACATTCACGTACAACAGGTGCAAGACAGTTTTGCACATGTAGAATACTTGGGTTAAACTTGACGAGCCTAGCATATGAACATATGGCCTTGGAACACTAAGACCGAAAGGTCGAACGTGAATCATATAGTAGATATGATCAACATAGAGATGTTCACCATTGAAAACTACTCCATCTCACGTGATGATCGGACATGGTCTAGTTGATATGGATCACGTGATCATTTAGATGACTAGAGGGATGTCTATCTAAGTGGGAGTTCTTAAGTAATATGATTAATTGAACTTAATTTATCATGAACTTAGTCCTGATAGTATTTGCAAATTATGTTGTAGATCAATAGCTCACATTATAGCTCCACGTTTATTTTTGATATGTTCCTAGAGAAAAATATGTTGAAAGATGATAGTAGCAATGATGCGGACTGGATCCGTCATCTGAGGATTATCCTCATTGCTTCACAGAAGAATTATGTCCTTGATGCACCGCTAGGTGACGGACCTATTGCAGGAGTAGATGCAGACATTATGAACGATTGGCAAGCTCAGTATGATGACTACTTGATAGTTTAGTGCACCATGCTTTACGGCTTAGAACTGGGACTTCAAAAACGTTTTGAACGCCTCGGAACATATAAGATGTTGCAAGAGATGAAATTGGTATTTCAGACTCATGACCGAGTCGAGAGGTATGAGACATCTGACAAGTACTTTGCCTACAAGATGGAGGAGAATGGCTCAACCAGTGAGCATGTGCTCAGAATGTCTGAGTACTACAATCGCTTGAATCAAGTGGGAGCTAATCTTCCAAGATAGTGATTTACCGAGTTCTCTTGTCACTATCACCAAGTTACTGGAACTTCGTGTTGAAGTATAATATGCAAGGGATAGAAAAGAAAATTCTTGAGCTCTTCGCAATGCTAAAGGCTGCGGAGGTAGAAATCAAAAGGAGCATCAAGTGTTGATGGTTAACAAGACCACTAGTTTCAAGAAAAAGGGCAGAGGAAGAAGGGGAACTTCAAGAAGAATAGCAAGCAAGTTGCTACTCCCGGGAAGAAGCCCAAGTCTGGACCTAAGCCTAAAACCGAGTGCTTCTACTACAAAGGGACTGGTCACTGGAAGCGGAACTGCCCCAAGTATTTGGTGGATAAGAAGGATGGCAAAGTGAAAGGTATATTTGATATACATGTTATTGATATGTACTTTACTAGTGTTCATAGTAATAGGGTATTTGATACCGGTTCATTCGCTAAGATTAGTAACTCGAAACATGTGTTACAAAATGAACAGAGACTAGTTGAGGGTGAGGCAACGATGTGTGTTGGAAGTGATTCCACGGTTGATAAGATCACCATCGCATACTCTCTCTTTCTTCGGGATTAGTGTTGAACCTACATAAATATTTTTTGGTTTTTGCGTTGAGCATGAATATGATTGGATCATGTTTATTGCAATACGCTTATTCATTTAAGTCAAAGAATAATTGCTGTTCTGTTTACATGAATAAAACCTTCTGTGGTCATACACCAAAGGTGAATGGTTTATTGAATCTCGATCGTAGTGATACACATATTCACGATATTGATGCCAAAAGATGCAAAGTTGATAATGATAGTGCAACATACTTGTGGCACTGCCGTTTAGGTCATATTGGTGTAAAGCGCATGAAGAAACTCCATGCGGATGGACTTTCGGAATCACTTGATTATGAATCACTTGATGCTCGCGAACCATGCCTCATGGGCAAGATGACTAAGACTCCGTTCTCCGGAACAATGGAGCGAGCCATTAACTTATTGGAAACAATACATATTGATGTATGCGGTCCGATGAATGTTGAGGCTCGCGGCGGGTATCATTATTTTCTGACCTTCACAAATGATTTGATCAGATATGGGTATATCTACTTAGTGAAACACAATTCTGAAACATTTGAAAAAGTTCAAAGAATTTTCAGAGTGAAGTGGAAAATCATCGTAAAAAGAAAATAAAGTTTCTACGATCTGATTGTGGAGGCGAATATTTGAACTATGAGTTTGGTCCTCATTTCAAACAACGTGGAATAGTTTCGCAACTCACGCCACCTGGAACACCACAGCATAATGGTGTGTCCGAACTTTGTAACCGTACTTTATTAGATATGGTGCGATATATGATGTCTCTTACCAATTTACCACTATCATTTTGGGGTTATGCATTAGAGACAACTGCATTCATGTTAAATAGGGCACCATCTAAATCCATTGAGATGACACCGTATGAACTATGGTTTGGCACGAAATCTAAGCTGTCATTTCTTAAATTTTGGGGCTGCGATGCTTATGTGAAAAAGCTTCAACCTGATAAGCTCGAACCCAAATCGGAGAAATGCGTCTTCATAGGATACCCAAAAGGAAACTGTTGGGTACACCTTCTATCACAGATCCAAAGGCAAGATATTCGTTGCTAAGAATGGATCCTTTCTAGAGAAGGAGTTTCTCCCAAAAGAAGTGAGTGGGTGAAAAGTAGAACCTGATGAGGTAATTGTACCTTCTCCCGAATTGGAAAGTAGTACATCACAGAAATCAGTTCCAGTGATTCCTACACCAATTAGTGAGGAAGCTAATGATGATGATCATGAAACTTCAGATCAAGTTACTACCGAACCTCGTAGGTCAACCAGAGTATGATCCGCACCAAAGTGGTACGGTAATCCTGTTCTGGAGGTCATGTTACTTGACCATGATGAACCTACGAACTATGAGGCAGTGATGATGAGCCCAAATTCCGCGAAATGGCTTAAAGCCATGAAATCTGAGATGGGATCCATGTATGAGAACAAAGTGTGGACTTTGATTGACTTGCCCGATGATCGGTGAGCCATTGAGAATTAATGGATCTTCAAGAGGAAGACAGACGCTGATAGTAGTGTTACTATCTACAAAGCTCGAAATGTCACAAAAGGTTTTCGACAAGTTCAAGATGTTGACTACGATGAGATTTTCTCACTCGTATCGATGCTTAAAGTCTGTCCGAATCATGTTAGCAATTGCCGCGTTTTATGAAATCTGGCAAATGGATGTCCAAACTGCATTCCTTAATAGATTTATTAAAGAAGAGTTGTATATGATGCAACCAGAAGGTTTTCTCAATCCTAAAGGTGCTAACAAAGTGTGCAAGCTCCAGCAATCCATCTATGGACTGGTGCAAGCATCTCGGAGTTGGAATATACGCTTTGATGAGTTGATCAAAGCATATAGTTTTATACAGACTTGCGGTGAATCCTGTATTTACAATAAAGTGAGTGGGAGCACTACAGCCTTTCTGATAAGTATATGCGAATGACATATTGTTGATCAGAAATGATGTAGAAATTTCTGGAAAGCATAAAGGTGTGTTTGAAAGGAGTTTTTCAAACAAAGACCTCGGTGAAGTTGCTTACATATTGAGCATCAAGATCTATAGAGATAGATCAAGACGCTTGATAAGTTTTTTCAATGAGTATATACCTTGACAAGATTTTTAAGTAGTTCAAAATCAAACAGTCAAAGAAAGAGTTTTTGCCTGTGTTGCAAGGTGTGAAGTTGAGTAAAGACTCAAAACCCGACCACGGCAGAAAATAGAAAGAGAATGAGAAGTCATTCCCT
This sequence comes from Triticum urartu, assembly GCF_003073215.2. Taxonomy (NCBI): domain Eukaryota; kingdom Viridiplantae; phylum Streptophyta; class Magnoliopsida; order Poales; family Poaceae; genus Triticum; species Triticum urartu. The sequence continues at coordinate 290,552,848 of NC_053027.1, forward strand.
ACTCCTCAAGTCATAGGTTCTATAAAGTATGCTATGCTGCGTACCAGACCTATTGTGTACCTCACCATGAGTTTGGAAAGAGGGTACAATAGTGATCCAGGAGTGGATCACTGGGCAGCGGTCAAAAGTTATCCTTAGTGGAATAAGGATATGTTTCTCGATAATGGACGTGATAAAGAGTTCTTCGTAAAGAGTTACATCGATGCAAGCTTTTACACCGATCCGGATGACTCTGAGTCTCAATCTGGATACATATTGAAAGTCGGAGCAACTAGCTAGAGTAGCTCCATGTAGAGCATTGTAGACAGAGAAAATTTGAAAAATACATATGACTCTAAATGTGATAGACCCATTGACTAAGCTTCTCTCACAAGCAAAACATGATCACACCTTAGTACTCTTTGGGTGTTAATCGCATAGCGATGTGAACTAGATTATTGACTCTAGTAAAACCCTTTGGGTATTAGTCACATGGCGATGTGAACTAATCACATAAAGATGTGAACTATTGGTGTTAAATCACATGATGATGTGAACTAGATTATTGACTCTAGTGCAAGTGGGAGACTGAAGGAAATATGCCCTAGAGGCAATAATAAAGTTGTTATTTATATTTCCTTATATCATGATAAATGTTTATTATTCATGCTAGAATTGTATTAACCAGAAACTTGATACATGTGTGAATACATAGACAAAACAAAGTGTCCCTAGTATGCCTCTACTTGACTAGCTCGTTTATCAAAGATGGTTAAGTTTCCGAACCATAGACATGTGCTGTCATTTGATGAACGGGATCACATCATTAGGAGAATTATGTGATGGACAAGACCCATCCGTTAGCTTAGCATAATGATCGTTTAGTTTTATTGCTATTGCTTTGTTCATGACTTCTACATGTTCCTCTGACTATGAGATTATGCAACTCCCGAATATCGGAGGAACACCTTGTGTGCTATCAAACATCACAACATAACTGGGTGATTATAAAGATGCTCTATAGGTGTCTCCGATGGTGTTTGTTGAGTTGGTATAGATGGAGATTAGGATTTGTCACTCCGTGTATCGGAGAGGTATCTCTGGGCCCTCTCGGTAATGCACATCACTATAAGCCTTGCAAGCAATGTGACTAATGAGTTAGTTACGGGATGATGCATTACGGAATGAGTAAAGGGACTTGCCGGTAACGAGATTGAACTAGGTATGAGGATACCGACGATCGAATCTCGGGCAAGTAACATACCAATGACAACGGGAACAGCGTATGTTGTTATGCGGTTTGACCGATAAAGATCTTCGTTGAATATGTAGGAACCAATATGAGCATGCAGGTTCCACTATTGGTTATTGACCGGAGATGTGTCTCGGTCATGTCTACATAGTTCTCGAACCCGTAGGGTCCGCATGCTTAACGTTCGATGATGATTTGTATTATGAGTTATGTGATTTGATGAACCGAAGTTTGTTCGGAGTCCCAGATAAGATCACAGACGTGACTAGGAGTCTCAAAATGGTCGAGAGGTAATGATTTTTATATTGTAAGGCTATATTTGGACATCGAAATGGTTCCGAGTGATTCGGGTATTTTTCGGAGTACCTGAGAGTTACGGGATTAGCCGGGGGAAGTTAATGGGCCTTATTGGGCTTTAGTGGAGAGAGGGAAGAAGGGCCACGAGGTGGCGTGCGCCTACCCCCTGCCCAAACCAAATTGGATAAGGGGTGGGGGTGCGGCCCACGCTTTCCTTCTCCCTCTCCCTCCTTTCCTTCTTTCCTACTCCGAAAAGGAAAGGGAATCCTAAGTCCTAGTAGGACTCCGTACACTTGGCGCGCCCCTAGGAGGGCCGGCCTCTTTCCCAAACTCCTTTATATACGTGGGCAGGGGCACCCCAAAGGCTCTCCATGATTTGTCTTAGCCGTGTGCGGTGCCCCCTCCACAGTTACACACCTCGGTCATATCGTCATAGTGCTTAAGCGAAGCCCTGCGCCGGTAACTTCATCATCACCATTGCTACGCCGTCGTGTTGGCGGAACTCTCTCGCACCCTCAACTAGATCAAGATATCGAGGGACGTCATCAAGCTGAACGTGTGCTGAACACGGAGGTACCATATGTTCGGTGCTTGGATCGGTTGGATCGCAAAGACGTTCAACTACATCAACTGTGTTACTAAACGCTTCCGCTTTCTGTCTATGAGGGTATGTGGACACACTCTCCCCTCTTGTTGCTATGCATCTGCTAGATAGATCTTGCATGATCGTAGGTAAATTGTTTTGAAATACTGTGTTCCCGAACATAGGGAAGCATGTTCATTCAATAGATATGTACGTTACCTTCTTCGATAATCATTTGATCCTCTGTTCGGCTTTTTTCTATAACCAAATAGAGTCTCAGGGGCTACTATCTGTATACATGCATATTTCCTTCATATAAAAAGGCATATTATGTTGCATACCTCAAAGCCCGTCAGTAGGCTGGTGAAGGCTTCGTTCAACCCGCTCTTGGCGGACTAAATCTTCTAAACCACTGTACCCTTCAGGGTACGGTGCTCCTCCACGACGGAAGCGCGTCAAAGTGCTTCCACCAAAGTGTCCGGCGCCTCCGGATTGATGGAGGTCGTCGGTGGAGTCGACGCTCCCCCTCCTTCAAAGGTGTTGCTCGCTCGATTCTGGAGCCGTATGGGTCTCCGGAATGGTGTTCGGCTGGGGGCCGGATTGGTCATGGCCCCCGTCATCAGTCTCCATAGGGGTTGGTTCCCCCTTATTCTCGGCAGCCGAGGTGTTACCCTCAGGCGCCATCTTGGCGGCCTCCCGCACCTCTCCATGGCTTGGAGAGGCTCTTTGGGCAACACTTCGGTGTCGTCTGTAGAGGTTGGTGGGGAGGCTCGCGGAGGCGTCTCGCTCTCCACCATCCCCGGCTCTCGCGAGTTCCCCAAAGATAATGATAATTGGGGGAGTTTGCGGGACGGACAGAGGCACACAATACAAATGTGTTAGAATTACAATCATAAAAATCAGATATAGGTACAGTATCCTTGGATACTTACGATGCGGCCAGGGGCTTCAACCTGGGGCGCCACTCGGGGATGGCTTCGGCATCCGAATCCGAGCCGTCCGAGAGGGATATCTTCCCCTCTTGGACGCCTCCGCCTCTGGGTCTATAGAGGCCGCCCTTTTCTTCTTCCTCCCCTTAAGGGGATAATTTATCTCTTCTTCCTCCTCCTCTTCATCTTAATCTCCCTCATCGGAGGAGAGAGCTTCAGTATCTCCGGACACAACGTCTGAAGTGCCTTTACAGCAGAGGCCACATTTGGCTTCCTTGCCCTTCTTCTCTGGCGCCTGATAAGGTGCCAGGACCAGCATCCTCGTTAACAGAGGAGTGGCTGGGTTTTTCGGTAGTGGCGTTGGACACCTGATCCACTCCACCTTCGTTGTCCAGCCCTGAATAAGGAATGGGCATCTTAGTATACCCTTTGACTTATGGACCGAAATTATGTTCGGAAGTAAGAATCTTACCTCAGTAGCCGGATTCGCGCTGTCAAGAACAATATCTTCGGTCTTCTCCGGCCATGACTTTTGGGCCTTAAAAAGAAGTTTCCAGATCTCTTCGTGTGTAGTACCGAGGAAGCGCTGTAGGGTCCGGGGGCCATCCGGATTAAATTCCCACATGCGGAGAGGTCGGCGTTGGCATGGGAGGATCCGGCGGAAGAGCATCACCTGAATCACATCGGTGAGGCTGGTGTGCTTATTTATCATACTCTTCATGCGCTTTTGCAGCATCATCACTTCGTCGGTCGACCCCCAGTCCGGACCCTTGTTGGTCCAAGATGTGAGTCGCATAGGGGGCCCAGTTCTAAATTCAGGAGCGGCCGCCCATTTGGTACCGCGGGGTTCGATGATGTAGAACCACTCCTGCTGCCACACCTTCACGATCTCCATGAAAGCTCCTTTGGGCCAAGTGGTGTTGGGAAGTTTGCTCACCATGGCACCGCCGCGGTCGGCGTGTTGCCCGTCAACCACCTTCGGCTTTATGTTGAAGACTTTGAGCCATAGGCCGAAATGGGGTGGAATGCGACGGAGCACCTCGCACACGATGATAAATGCCGAGATGTGGAGGAAGGAGTTTGGGGCTAGATCATGGAAATCTAGCCCGTAATAGAACATGAGGCCGTGGACAAAAGGGTGAAGTGGAAACCCTAGTGAGGGAGTCCTGGACTAAGGGGTCCTCGGGCGTCCGGCCTGTTAACTATCGGCCGGACTGATGGGTTGTGAAGATACGAAGACCAAAGACTGCACCCGTGTCTGGATGGGACTCTTCTTGGCATGGAGGGCAAGCTTGACAACCAAACATGTAGATTCCTTTCTTTGTAACTGACCTTATGTAACCCTAGATCCTCCTGCTGTTTATATAAACCAGAAGGCTTAGTCCGGAGAGGGAGATATTCATTACCATAGCCATACAAGCTAGACCTCTAGGGTTTAGCCATTACGATCTTGTGGTAGATCAACTCTTGTAATACTTATATTCATCAATATCAATCAAGCAGCACGTAGGGTATTACCTCCATAGAGAGGGGCCGAACCTGGGTAAACATTGTGTCCCCTGTCTCCTGTTACCATCGACCTTAGACGCATAGTTCGGGACCCCCTACCCGAGATCCGCCGGTTTTGACACCGGCATTGGTGCTTTCATTGAGAGTTCCACTATGTCGTCCTCAAAAGGTTCGATGGCCCCTTCAATCGTCAAGAATGACGCTGTCCAAGGAGAAACCTTCCTCCCCGGACAGATTTTCGTGTTTGGCGGCTTCGCAGTGCGGGCCAACTTGTTTGGCCATCTAGAGCAGATCGATAGCTACGCCCCTGGCCATCATGTCAAATCTGGGAGCTTGAACTATGCCGCGGACATCCGTGGAGATTTGATCTTCACTGGATTCGAGACCGCGGCGATCTCTCCTAGTCACCTCGATGAACATGACCTAAATCTGTCATCAGACCACATTCGGGAGATAATTCCTGTAACTGCTCTAGCCTTAGATCTGGAGCATACGGCGCCATCTAAGGACTGGAGGTTCAACCCCACCACGGAGGCCACAGATTCCCCGGCGTTGGAGCCGCACATGGACTTAAACTCACACAATATTTGTGTCACCGGAACCCCGGACTCGTCTCTGGGTGTAAGTTCCGAACCATGTGAGTCCACAGATGCCGAAGTTGATCGTTTATCGATCTTCGAGTTCAACGCCGCAGACATCTTCCAGCACTCACCCTTGGGCGATGTGCTAAGCTCATTAAAGAACCTGTCCTTGGCGGGGGACTCACTGCCGAACTATATCCGGTTCGAACTAGAAGGTGATGACATGGAATTTCGCTCCCCACCCGCCACCCACTTTATAGCCACTGTCGAAGACCTAATCGGCATGCTCGATTACGGCTCCGATGACATCGACGGTATGGACGATGATGCCAGAGAAGAATAGGCCCAGGACCCGCAGTTCTCCGGACGCTAGACGACCACTTCCTCGTACGATGTATACATGGTGGATGCACCAAAGGAGAACACCGCCGATGACAAGGAAGATCCAGTTGAGGATAAACCTCCTGAGATACAATCGAAATGCTGGCATCAGCGGCGCCGCTCTAAGTCATGCTGCAGTAAAGATAGCGACACCGGCACAGGAGAAGATAACGCCCCAGAAGGTGCCGAAGACAACGAACACCCTATTGACGCAGCTACCGAAAAGGATGAATGGGAAGATGGGCAGGTGTAACACCCCGGATGTAACTTTCCCGATTTGTACTCCAACTCTTGCCGTTTCGGCGTTAAGTTATTTTATTTTCTCAGGTTCGGGTTTTTTCTCTGTGTGTTGTTGTCGTTGTCATGCATTTCATATCATGTCATCATGTGCATTGCTTTTGCATACGTGTTCATCTCATGCATTTGAGCATTTTCCCCGTTGTCCGTTTTGCATTCCGGCGCTTCGTTCTCCTTCGGTGGTCAATTCTACCTTTCTTTCGTGTGTGGGGATTAAACATTTCCGGATTGGACCGAGACTTGCCAAGCGGCCTTGGTTTACTACTGGTAGACCGCCTGTCAAGTTTCGTATCATTTGGACTTCGTTTGATACTCCAATGGTTAACCGAGGGACCGAAAAGGCTTCGTGTGTGTTGCAGCCCAACACCCCTCCAATTTGGCCCGAAAACCCACCTAAGCCTTCTCCATTATCTAGATCGTTCGATCATGATCGCGTGGCTGAAAACCGCACCTCATTTGGACTCTCCTAGCTCCCTCTATGCCTATTTAAACCCCCCCCCCCCCGAAATTCGGATCTCCTTCCTCCCCGAAACCCTAAAAATCCCCTCGCTGCCGCCGCCGGACAAAAATTCCACCGACGGACGTGTCCGCCTCGCTCCCCCCGGCCTGTCTCCGCCCGCCACGTGGCACCCGGCCACCGCCGCCGCCGCGGCCCGTACGGGCCCGAGGCCGGCCCTCCCCGCGCCGCGCCCGGGCTCCGCCTCCTCCTCCCGAGCCAGCGAGCTCCAGCCGCCGCTCCTCCGCCCGCCGCCCTGTTCCACCTCGCCGCTGGCCGCCTCCGCCGCCACCTCGCCGCCGCGGGCTGCGCGCCATCGCCGCCGGCCGCCTCCACCGCCACCTCGCCGCCGCGGGCTGCGCGCCACCGACGCCGGCCACCTCCGACCCCGTCCGGCGCCGTCCGCCGCCCGGAGCCGCCATGCTCCTCCACGCCTCCTCTCCGACACGGGCGCCGTCCGGCCGGTCTGGCGACCTCTCCCCGCCGGCCGCTTTTTCTCCGGTCAACCTCGTTTCGTGCGCCAGATCCCGATCCGGATGAACAATGAACCCTAGGTTGATTTTTTTGTCTAAGTCCTGAAATTCCAGATCCATGTGCTGATGTTCCTAGCCCCGTAACTTTGCATCCGTAGCGCCGATTCATGCAGATAGCATATCAAAATGTTCATCTCAGAGAGTACATCATTTTATTCCATTGCATAATTTTCATTTGAGTTCATCTTGATGCCCGAAATGCTGTTATAAGAGGGCTACTTGAGATAATTGTCAGATCTGCTATTCCATTTAGCTTTTTGTCATTTTTGCCATGATTAATGTGTGCATGGTATGCCCTGATGCTCTACATATGTTTTGTTAAGGGTTTTGTCATCTTTCCAGAGGTGCAACCCATGCATTTTTGTGTTGTGTGTGGTGACTAGTGCAAGCTTGCAAAGTGGTGCACTTGCTAATTCTGTTTTCAGGGACTTAGCAATTCCACAAAGTCCTTGAGCTGTTTATCTCATCATGCCATATGTTCATGTTGTTTCCTAGTGATCCGTGCCACTTTTGAGGATGATCAGTAAGGATGTTTTGTTAATATTGTAGTTCTCTATCCATCCATGTCTTTTGTTGCATTTATGGAGCACCCTAGCTTGAGTCAATCGATCTCTACTTTTGCTACTTTGTGAATCTCGGCAGATTGTCAACTTGTTTGCATTTTTGCCGATGATGTTGTAGTTGATCCGTGCATGCTATGCTATTGTTCTTGCCATGTCTAGCTTGCATTTTGTGTGTTCTTGATGGATGTATGCTTATCTTGTCATGACTTGCACCGTAGTGAGTGCATCGAGCTCGTAAACATGCCTACTTGAGTTATGTTTCAGCATGTGTCAGTTTTCACTAAGTCTGAAAACTGATTATGTTTTTGCTATGTTCACATGCTTGCAATTGTATTTTCTGATCCCTTTTGGCTCAAGCTCGCTAAGGGACTTTTGTTAAGCTCTTTGAGTAGCTCCAGTCCATGCTTTACTTTTCCATGTTCAGCTCCTGTAGCATGTAGTTTTGTGGCTCCGAAGAGTGCTACCTAATCTGAAATTCCAGACAAGTGTTAATTTCACCAAGTCTGAGATCTGTTTGCTATATGCATTTTTGCAATGCTTGTTTGAACCTATTAATGGATGAATTGGCCGGAGCTCAGTGCTAGACTTTTGGTAAGCATCTTGTATGCATCCCTGCCATGTATTTTGTTGTCATGTTTGGGTGTCGTAGCTTGTTCATCTCATTGCATTTAGATGGCTACTTGCTGTAAATCGCACACCGGTGTCATATTTGAATCGCTTGCCATTTCCAAACCGTAACTCCGATTCCGGTGTTCTTTATATCGTTTTCAAGCGATTTCATCTCATCTTTCCAGTGGCACACTTGGATTTCCATGTTAAGGCCAGGATCTTGTATTTCCTGTCATATCTTGCATTTTGCATCCCGCATCGCATCCCGCATAGCATATCATCTTTGCACCATCTTGGTTGATCCTTGCACGTGGTTGATTGTGTCCTTGTTGCTTTTTTGTCTTGTTTGGGTAGATCCGGGAGACGAGTTCGCTAACGAGGAGCCCGTTGAGTTTGCTTTCGAGGATCCAGTCAACTCTAACAACTGTGCAGGCAAGATGATCATACCCTCGAAATCACTACTATCTTTGCTATGCTAGTTTGCTCGCTCTTTTGCTATGCCATTGCTACGATGCCTACCACTTGCTTTCAAGCCTCCCAAATTGCCATGTCAAACCTTTAACCCACCATGTCCTAGCAAACCGTTGATTGGCTATGTTACCGCTTTGCTCAGCCCCTCTTATAGCGTTGCTAGTTGCAGGTGAAGATTGGAGCCCGTTCCTTGTTGGAACATTTATTTACTTGTTGGGATATCATTATATTGCTATGTTATCTTAATGCATCTATATACTTGGTAAATGGTGGAAGGCTCGGCCTCTTGCCTAGTGTTTTGTTCCACTCTTCCCGCCCTAGTTTCCGTCATATCGGTGTTATGTTCCCAGATTTTGCGTTCCTTACGTGGTTGGGTTATAATGGGAACCCCTTGATAGTTCGCCTTGATTAAAGCTTTTCCAGCAATGCCCAAAATTGGTTTTACCTTTCGCCACCTAGCCTTTTCTTTCCCTTTGGTTCTGCAGACTCAAGGGTCATCTTATTTTAACCCCCCCGGGCCAGTGCTCCTCTAAGTGTTGGTCCAACTGAGCGATGTCCGGGGCTACCAGGGGCAACTCTGGGCTGGCCTACCTGACGTCTGGCTCATCTGAGTGTGCCCTGAGAACGAGATATGTGCAGCTCCTATCGGGATTTGTCGGCACATTCAGGCGGTGTTGCTGGTCTTGTTTTAACCTGTCGAAGTGTCTTGAAGAACCGAGACACCGAGTCTGATCGGATCGTCTTGGGAGGAGGTCTATTCCTTCGTTGACCGTGAGAGCTTGTCATGGGCTAAGTTGGGACTCCCCTTCAGGGATTTGAACTTTCGAAAGCCGTGCCCGCGGTTATGGGCAGATGGGAATTTGTTAATGTCCGGTTGTAGATAACTTGAACCTTAACTTAATTAAAATGAATCAACTGAGTGTGTTGCCGTGATGGCCTCTTCTCGGCGGAGTCCGGGAAGTGGACACGGTGTTGGAGTAATGTTTGCGCAGGTTGTTCTCTAGTTTCTCGCTTGCGCTTTGCCTCCTCTTCTCGCTCTCTTTTGCGAATAAGTTAGCCACCATATTTTGCTAGTCGCTTGCTGCAGCTCCACATATTTACCTTGCCTTACCTATAAGCTTAAATAGTCTTGATCGCGAGGGTGCGAGATTGCTGAGTCCCTGTGGCTCACAGATTACTATTACACCAGATGCAGGGCCTGGTGATTCCGCTCCAGGAGACGCGCTTGAGCTCAAGTGGGAGTTCGATGAGGACTCTCAACGTTACTATGTTTCCTTTCCTGATGATCAGTAGTGGTGCCCAGTTGGGGGTGATTGGGACTGTGCCGCATGTCGGGTTCTCTTTTATTTTGGCGCCGTAGTCGGGCCATGAGTGTTTGGATGATGTAATGTTATTTATGTACTTGATTGACGTGGCGAGTGTAAGCCAACTATGTTATCTCCCCTTTATTATTTATATTACATGGGATGTTGTGAAGATTGCCTAACTTGCGACATATGCCTTCAATGCGATTATGTCTCTAAGTCGTGCCTCGACACGTGGGAGCTATAGTCACATCGAGGGTGTGAGAGCAGGTTAGCCCTGATAAACAGGCCACACAGGAGGACTTGGAGGACAGTAATTATCTTCCGCTCTCCGAGGATGAGGCGAGCCTCGGCACCGAGGATTTCATCATGCCTAAGGAACCTGTGGAGCAGGAGCGCTTCAAGAGCCAGCTAATAGCCACTGCAAGGAGCCTGAAAAAGAAGCAGCAGCAGCTTCAAGCTGACCAAGATCTGCTCGTCGACAGGTGGACTGACGTTCTGGCAGCCGAAGAATACGACCTCAGACGCCCAACCAAGAGTTACCCAAAATGAAGATTGCTACCTCAGTTCGACGAAGAGGCGCCGGAGCCCATACTTCCCTCGCGTAATGCGGACGACTGAACACTACGCGGTCAGCACAGTGCGGCAGACTGACCACCTTGTGGTCGGGATATAGCGGCAACTCAAGCCGAACAGCAGCCCGCCCCGCCGCCATGAAAAAACAGAGACAAAATAGTTTGGGGTCATACACACGACCTCCGGCAGACCCTGGATAGTAGAGCAGGATATACCCGATCAATTAACGGATCGCGAGGACGTTCCTCAACACGTGATGATGGCTTCCTATTCGGACGTGACAAACCTAGTCACACCCGAGCCGACAACCGCAGACGGACTCCATCGGAGCTACGTCGCGACGCGGCCCGATATAGAGGCGCCGCACACCCTCTTTGCTTCTCGATGAAGTAATGGATCACGAATTCCCCGAAGGGTTCAAACCTATTAACATTGAATCATACGACGGAACAACTAACCCCGCGGTATGGATCGAGGATTTTATTCTCCATATCCACATGGCTCATGGAGATGACCTCCACACTATCAAATAGCTCCCACTAAAGCCAAAGGGCCAGCACGGCACTGGTTAAACATTCTGCCTGAAAACTCTATCGGCAGCTGGGAGGACTTGGAAGAAGCCTTCCTCGACAACTTCCAAGGTACATATGTCCGGCCACTAGATGTCTATTACTTAAGCCACATAGTCCAACAACCTGGAGAGTCTACCAGGAAATTTTAGACTAGGTTCCTAACCAAAAAGAACCAGATCGTCGACTGTCCGGATGCCGAAGCTCTAGCGGCCTTTAAACATAGCATCCACGACGAATGGCTCGCCCGCCACCTCGGCCAAGAAAAGCCGAAATCTATGGCAGCCCTCACGGCACTTATGACCCGCTTTTGTGCGGGTGAGGATAGCTGGCTGGCTCGTAGTAAAAATACGGCCAGCGACGTAGGCCCCTCTGAGGCCAAAAACAGCAACGGCAAGCTCCGACGTAACAGGCACAAACACCTAAGCAATGGTAATAATACCGACGACACTACAGTCAATGCCGGATTTAGCGGCTCCAAGTCCAGCCAGCGGAAGAAACCGTACAAGAGAAACAATCAGGGACGATCTAGCCTGGACCGCATACTCGACCGTCCGTGCCAAATCCATGGCACCCCAGACAAACCAGCCAACCATACCAACAGAGATTGTTGGGTTTTTAAGCAAGTCGACAAGTTAAATGCCGAGAATAAGGAATAGGGATCACAGAGTGAGGATGATGACGAGGAGCCCCTACAGCCAAACACAGGGGTACAGAAGAAGTTTCCCCCTCATGTCAAAACGGTGAACATGATATATGCTACACACATCCCCAGGAGGGAGTGCAAGCGCACACTTAGGGACGTCTACGCGATAGAACCAGTCGCCCCAAAATTTAATCCATGGTCGTCATGCCCGATCACTTTTGATCACCAGGATCATCCGACCAGTATCTATCACGGCGGTTCAGCCGCACTGGTCCTGGACCTAATAATTGATGGGTTCCACCTGACGCGAGTCCTGATGGACGGTGGCAGCAGCCTCAACTTACTCTATCAGCATACAGTGCGCAAAATGGGCATTAAGCCATCACAGATCAAGCCCACAAAGACTACCTTTAAAGGAGTCATACCGGGCGTAGAGGCCCGCTGCTCGGGCTCAATCACACTAGAGGTTGTCTTTGGATCTCCGGACAACTTCCGAAGCGAAGAGTTAATCTTTGATATCGTCCCCTTTCGCAGCGGCTATCATGCGCTGCTATGACAAACCGCATTCGCCTGATTTAACGCAGTGCCACACTATGCTTATCTCAAGCTCAAGATGCCCGATCCACGTGGCATCGTAACAATCAATGGAAATATGGAACGCTCCCTCCGTACAGAAGAGCACACAGCTGCCTTAGCAGCAGAAGTACAGAGCAGCCTTCTCAAGCAGAACCTTTATTCGGCTGCCGAGCCCACGGACACCGTCAAGAGGATCCAAACTACCCTGCAGCAGGACGGCTCGGCTCATCAGGAGCTCTACTAGCAATCCGGCCTCCGTCTCAGTTCCGATCAAGTGGTGGCATTCATACCGCGCGTACATAACTATGCACTCAAAATTCCATGGGCATCGACGGAGGCATAGCTAGCTTGTGAGCCACAGTACGGCTCAACCGACACCAGATACACACATACTTTCACTTTTATTCGTTTCCTTTTCAGGTTTCAATCCCGCAGGCCCCATCTGATGGCCTGATCATCGGTACTCTTGAAGGACAAATACACCAAGCCGGCAAGAAGCACAGGCATATGGGGGACTTCTCTAGGTAGTTTCGTTAACGATCACTCTACCCGTTTTTTAGGACCCACGTGCAGCTCTCCCTTGGTTAAAGGCATAGTAACTAGCCTCCTTCTTATTGCATGACTTGCATAAATGTGCTTTAACACACCAATGAAATTATAATAAGAACAGTTTGTGGCTCAAATTTTACGGTCCTAGCTTATCACTTGTTCTTCTTTTTCTTCCTATTTTGTCTTTTCTTTTCTGGTAACTTTATCAGGTAGAACCCGTACACTTCGGTACGTTTGATGTTTGCCAGGGGCTTCATAGCACCCCACATTACGACAAAAAAAGTCCGAACACTTTTTATAAGTATAGTTCAGCACCCCGAATTTAGCATTATATGCATTGGCTCTGAATCATGTCTTTGGTCAATAGTTGGGTTCCCCGGCTCCTGTGCTTGCTACCTTACGTTCCGCTATATTGGCTAAGGTAGTAAAGGGAGAATTACTGCGATTATGCCTTGGTTTATCCAAAGGAGCACCTCAGTAGAGAAAGACGAAAACTGACTATCATGATGCGGCGAGAGCCGGTCAGCTGTTCGGAGGTTGCAAATCGTTGGAGATTTCTTCCGCATTACGCGAAGGATCGATACTTCCCGATCAGACGCTTATAACACCCTAGTTCGGATACTAGGGGTTGCGCCCATGTTTTTATTGTCGAACTCCTATGGCTAAGTGAGGGCGTTAAAGCCGCCTAGTCTGGTTGTCTGGTTCGTTGCGCTAAAAAACTCCTTCAAGGACCATATAATTGGATCAACATTGTTTAGATTCCATCCCGAACACCTCCGTACTACCTACATGGGGGCAGAAGCCAATGACTGGTTAACCCTCAGATTTCATATAACACGGCCGCGCAGGAGGTAAAATTTAAAAACATAATAAGCATTATGTTACAAACCCACTTTGTTTTACCATACAAGGGAGAAGGAACTTGAATACATTCATTCAAAGATCGTGTCTTTCGCACACTGATCCGCAACAATGCGGGACCCCTCCAAGACATTGCCAAAGTATCGCTCGGGTGTGCGGTGCTCTTTGCCCTCAGGCGGCCCCTCGGTCACCAACTTGACGGCGTCCATCTTCGCCCACCATACCTTGACATAGGAGAAGGCCAGACGCGCGCCTTCGATGCAGACGGACCGCTTGATGACGTCCAGCCGAGGACAGGCATCCACCAGCCTATTCACGAGGCCGAAGTAACTGTTGGGTATAGCTTCGGCTGGCCACAACAAGATTATTAAATCCTTCATGGCCAGTTTGGCCACCCTCTGCAGCTCGACCAACTATTTTAGGTGATTGCTGAAGGGCACCGGATGTTCTGGCGCAAGATATTGCGACCAGAACAGCTTCTCCGTGGAGCTCCCTTCTTCGGCTCAGAGAAACTCCGCGGCGTCGGTCACACTGCGTGGCTGATTAACAAAAGCCCCTGGAGAACTCCGAATCCGGGTCAGTAAAAGATAGTTCCTCTTCGTTGATACGTCTCCGTCGTATCTATAATTTTTGATTGTTCCATGCCAATATTCTACAACTTTCATATACTTTTGGCAACTTTTTATACTATTTTTGGGACTGACATGTTGATCCAGTGCCTATTGCCAGTTCCTGTTTTTTGCATGTTTTTTGTTTCACATAAAATCCATATCAAACGGAGTCCAAACGGAATAAAAACGGACGAAGAATATTTTTGGAATATTTGTGAGATATGGGAAGAAAATCAACGCGAGACGGTGCCCGAGGGGGCCACGAGGCAGGGGGCGCGCCTGCCCCCCTAGGCACGCCCCTGACCCTCGTGGCCCCCCCTTAAGGCGGTTGCTGCTCTTCTTTGGCCGCAAGAAAGCTAATTTTCGGAAAAAAATCGGAGCGAAGGTTTCAATACAATCGGAGTTACGGATCTCCAGATATATAAGAAATGGTGAAAGGGCAGAATCCTAGAACGCAGAAACAGAGAGAGAGAGAGATCCAATATCGGAGGGGCTCTCACCCCTCCGCCTCCATGGAGGCCATGGACCAGAGGGGACACCCTTCTCCCATCTAGGGAGAAGGTCAAGGAAGGAGAAGAAGGAGGGGGGCTCTCTTCCCCTCGCTTCCGGTGGCGCCGGAACTCCGCCAGGGGCCATCATCATCACCACAATCTACACCAACACCTCCGCCATCTTCACCAACATCTCCATCACCTTCCCCTCTCTATCTACAGTGGTCCACTCTCCCGCAACCCGCTGTACCCTCTACTTGAACATGGTGCTTTATGCTTCATATTATTATCCAATGATGTGTTGCCATCCTATGATGTCTGAGTAGATTTTCGTTGTCCTATCAGTGGTTGGTGAATTGCTATGATTGGTTTAATTTGCTTGTGGTTATGTTGTTGTCCTTTGGTGCCCATCATATGAGCGCGCGCGTGGATCACACCATAGGGTTAGTTGTATGTTGATAGGACTATGTATTGGAGGGCAAGAGTGATAGAAGCTTCAACCTAGCATAGAAATCGATGCATACGGGGCTGAAGGGGGACCAATATATCTTAATGCTATGGTTTGGTTTTACCTTAATGAACGTTAGTAGTTGCAGATACTTTCTAATAGTTACAATCATAAGTGCATACAATTCCATGTCAAGGATGACATGCTAGTAGTGGCCTCTCCCACATAAAACTTGCTATCGGTCTAGTAAAGTAGTCAATTTCTTAGGGACAATTTCACAACTCCTACCACCACTTTTCCACACTCGCTATACTAACTTTATTGCTTCTTTACCTAAAACAGCCCCTACTTTTTATTTACGCGCTCTTTATTATCTTGTAAACCTATCCAAAAACACCTACAAAGTACTTCTAGTTTCATACTTGTTCTAGGTAAAGCGAACGTCTAGCGTGCGTAGAGTTCTATCGGTGGTCGATAGAACTTGAGGGAATATTTGTTCTACCTTTAGCTCCTCGTTGGGTTCGACACTCTTACTTATCCAAAGAGGCTACAGTTGATCCCCTATACTTGTGGGTTATCATTCACAGTCTTGCTTTGCATATTGAATGCCTTACCCGCCGCGATCTTCCTGGCGTCCTAGATCTCCTAGAGGGCACCCTAGGCTTCACTCTGGGCCGTCTCCGCACTCTTACGAGCCTTCGTGAGTTCGGCCTCTTGAGCCGACGCATTGTGCTCTAAGTTCTCGCACTTCCTCACCGCGTCCTGGAGCTCCTGTTGGACCTCGTTGACCCGGGCCTTGAGCTTCTCACGGGCGGCATGCTCCTTGACAACCTTCCCCTCGGCTTCGACCAGGGCCTTTCTCAGGGCCTCGACCTCAATCGTCGCTTCTGTACATATCATGACACTTCGGTCAAATGCATATCATTTTACTTTTTTCCAATACATAACGGGTATCACATACCTTGTTTTTCTTGGAGTTGCCTCCTCACCTGGCCGAGCTCCTCCTCGGCCTGCTCCAGTCTCCACTTCAGTTCGAAGACCTCGGCAGTATGTGAGGCGGCGGCCAACAGCGACGCCTGCATATTCATTTCAGACAATTTAGTTAGTTTCCTGCAGTGAAGAATTGATCCTATGTCCGGCTTTTCTTTCCGAACACCGGATAGTGTCTCAGGGGCTACTGTCTACATTGGGATTTTCTCTGTTTGCGTCGCTTACCTCAAAACCTGTCAGCAGGCTACTGTAGGCTTTGGTTATTCCACTCTTAGCGGAATGAACCATTTCAATCACCGTGCCCATAAGAACATGGTGCTCATCCACAATGGAAGCGCCTCGCAGCGCTTCCAGCAGATTATCTAGTGCCCCTGGTTGGACAGGGGTCACCGGTGGAATAGGCATACCCCTTCTTTCGAAGGAGGTTGCGTGCCGGATTCCGGATCCGTATCGGTCTCCGGAATCGAGTCCAGTTGAGGGCCGAACTGAATACGGCCCTCACCCCCAGTCTCCATGGGGATTGGCTCCACCTGGTGTTCGGCGGCGGAGGCTTTGCCTTCTGGCGCCTCCTGAGCCTCTCCCCGGCCTGGGAAGGTCCATTGGGAGAGCACCTTGTCGTCTCCCTTGGCCTTGGGAGAGTAAGCGGCCGGCGGTCTCTCGCTGGCCATCTCCTTTGAGTCCAACGAGCCTCTTGATGTGGATCACTGGGAGCTGTCGTTGGCCGGACTGCAATAGCATAACTAACCACGTCAATACAACAAAGAGGAGAGGTTAGATCTATGGGCATATACGAGTCTTAGCACTTATGATGCGGCCCAAGGCTTAGTGCGGGGGCGTCGCTCCGGACTGCTGTCGACGTCCCATGCGGAGCTGCCCACGAGCGGGCCTTTCCCCTTCTTGGGCGCCTCCGCCTCTAGAGTTGTGGATGCCGCCCTCTTCTTCCTCCCTCCATCAGAGGGAGAGTCGCTCTCCTCCTCCTCATCGTCGTCGTCTTCGGCGACGGAGGAACGGGTCTTATCTTCGGACGTCGCGTCCGAAGTGCCCTTGCGGCGGGGGCCACTCCGGACCCCCTTGGCCTTCCCCATGGCCTTCTTCGCCGGCGCCGTATAGGGCGCCGGCACCAGCATCTTCGCTAAACGCAGAATGATTGGTTCTTCAGGCAGCGGAGCCAGACACCGGATCTGCTTTGCCCTCTCCATCCAGTCTTGAAGAAGCAATAATAATAGCTTACATATCATCCTTGAAACAAGCAAGTAGGGGATGCATTAAAAATACATACCTCTTTGGCGAGGTGATTGATGTCATGTTCGCGGTCCGAATCCGTGGCCGGCGGTATCTCGTTGCCCTTGAAGAGCAACTTCTAGGCGTCTTCGTGAGAAGTTTTGAAGAGCCTCTTTAGGGTATGGTGCTTCTTCGAATTAAACTCCCATAGAGGGCGGCTTCGGCTTTGGCACAGGAGAATCCGACAAACTAGCATCACCTGGATTATATCGACAAGCTTGATATCCTTGTCCACCATACTTTGAACGCGCTTCTGTAGCGCTATCAGCTCATCTAACGATGACCAATTCGGGCTCTTCTCAACCCAGGAGGTGAGCCGCATTGGAGCGCCAGAGTTAAATTCGGTAGCGGCAGCCCAGTTTGCGCCGCGGGGTTCTGTGATGTAGAACCATCATTTCTGCCATTCCTTGACAGTCTCCACGAAAGTGCCTTTAGGCCAGGAGACATTAGTCAGCTTGCTCACCATGGCGCCTCCGCACTCTGCATGCTGGCCATCCACCACCTTTGGCTTCACATTGAAGACCTTGAGCCACAGCCCAAAGTGGGGTTGGATGCGGAGGAAGGCCTCACACACGACGATGAACGCCGAGATGTTGAGGAAGGAGTTCGGGGATAGATCATCGAAGTCTATCCCGTATAGTACATCAGCCTGCGGGAGAAAGGATGGAGTGGAAACCCTAGCCCGCGGAGGAAATGAGGGATGAATACCACCCTCTCATTGGGCTTTGGTGTGGGGACGACTTGCCCCTGGGCTGGAAGACGATGGGCGATTTCCTTCGCCAGGTACCCAGCCGCCCGAAGCTTAGTAATGTCCTCCTCCTTGACAGAGGAGACCATCCACTTGCCTTGACCTCTGGATCCGGACATGGTTGAGTGCTAACTTGAGTGGGAAGAAGATGAGAACTTGGGCGCTGGAGCTCAAGAGTGGAAGGGCGGAGGAAGAGAAGGCGTGGGAGAAGAAAGGGGATTCTTATCTCCTTATAAGGGCAGTGAATATTGAACGCCTCCCCACTCGCCTTAGAATTCGCCTACTCCCGATGGCTGTGTAAACGGCACGGTTGGGTTACCCACGCCTGTATTGATGAGAATTCCGCAATAAGGGGACACGATCTCTGCTTCGACAAGACGTGCCAATGGCAGCCGCGTCTCGAAACATGGAGCGGCAGATGAAAAAACGGTTCGAAATTATGACCAGGCAGACGTAATGTCATGTTGTAAAAAGTGGTCAGCAGATTGGACTCGTGGATTATTATATTCTCTCTGCAGTTGTGTGTGGTGTGTGTGTTACAGGTCCAGACACATTCAATACATCCGAAGACTATCTTGGAGTTCCGAAGGAGGAACCTGCCTTGGAATGCCGAAGACAGATCTACGCGTTGGATACCTTGTCATTGAAGCTAGGTTCAGGGGCTACTAAGGGAGTCCTGGACTAAGGGGTCCTCGGGCGTCCGTCCTGCTAACCATGGGCCGGACTAATGGGTTGTGAAGATACGAAGATCGAAGACTGCACCCGTGTCCGGATGGGACTCTCCTTGGCGTGGAGGGCAAGCTTGGCAACCAAACATGTAGATTCCTTTCTTTGTGACCGACCTTATGTAACCCTAGATCCTCCTGGTGTTTATATAAACCAGAGGGCTTAGTCCGGAGAGCGAGATATTCATTACCATAGCCATACAAGCTAGACCTCTAGGGTTTAACTATTATGATCTCGTGGTAGATCAACTCTTGTAATACTCATATTCATCAATATCAATCCAGCAGGACTTAGGGTATTACCTCCATAGAGAGGGCCTGAACCTGGGTAAACATCATGTCCCCTGTCTCCTGTTACCATCGAACTTAGACGCACAGTTCGGGACACCCTACCCGAGATCCGCTGGTTTTGACACCGACACCTAGGCCGCGGAGAAAGTGAGGGATGAATACAACCCTCTCGCCGGGCTCTGGAGTTGGGATGACTTGCTCTTTGGTCGGGAGCCTGTGTGCGATTTCCGCGGTCAAGTACTTCGCCTCCCGGAGTTCCTTAATGTCCTTCTCCGTGATGGAGGAGGCCATCCACTTGCCCTGTGAGCCGGATCGGGACATGGTTGGAGAGGTTGGGTGGTGGAAAACATTGAATCTTGGGCGCTGGGGCTCGAGGATGGGAAGGCTGAGGATGGAAGAAGGCGTGGGGTAAACAGATGGACCTTTATCCGCTTATATAGGCAGTGAATATCAAGCACCCCCCACAAGCCTTAAAACTCGCCTGTTCCCAAGGGGTCGTGCGAATGGCACGGTTGGATTACCCAAACCCGTATTGATGAAAATCCCATAATAAGGGGACACGATCTCTGCTTTGACAAGACATGTCAATGGAGGCTGCACCTCAAAACACGGAGCGGGAGGCCAAAAATGGTTCGAAATAATAAAAAGGCCAGATGTGACAAAAAAGTTGTTAGTAGACATACCTTATTTTTATTAAGTATTTTGTACCCTTATGGTTGAGGGTTGTCACTGTTATACAGAGTCGGATACAGTTCTCTTGCTCATAAGATTGCTTTGTATGCGGAGAAGGAACCCGCCTTGCAATGTTGAAGACAATCTACGAGCCAACACATCGTCATTGAAGACTGGTTCAGGGGCTACTGAGGGAGTCCTGGACTAAGGGGTCCTCGAGAGTCCGGCCCGTGTGCTGTGAGCCGGACTGATGGGCCGGGAAGATACAAGGTAGAAGGCCTTCCCATGTGTCCGGATGGGACTCTCCTTTGCGTGGATGGAAAGCTTAACGCCCGGATGTGTAGTTTCCTTTCTCTGTAAACCGAATCTATACAACCATAGGCCCCTCCGGTGTCTATATAAACTGGAGGGTTTAGTCCGTAGAGGCTATCAGAATTCATATAGGCTAGACAGCTAGGGTTTAGCCATTACGATCTCGAGGTAGATCAACTCTTGTAACCCCTATACTCATCAAATACAATCAAGTAGGACGTAGGGTTTTACCTCCATTAAGAGGGCCCGAACCTGGGTAAACATCGTGTCCCCCTTGTCTCATGTTGCCTTCGATCCTCAGACGCACAGTTCAGGACCCCCTACCCGAGATCGGTCGGTTTTGACACTAACACGGGGTTCCTTGCGTTTCCCTTCATATTCGGAAATTTTTAGATCTAGAGCATCCAACCGCTTATTGCAAAGAGTGATCAACATATTCATGCAATGAAGGTTTCCACTAACATTTTTGAGAGGTTCAAGAGTCTTTTGCAAAAAAATGTTACTTCGCATAGTTTCTCAAAAACTTGTGTTTCTTCTTGAGTATGATATAGTCCCTTTTGTGGGGGTAGTATTCCTACTATTCCCTCTATAATTTCATATGCAGTACTGGGATCAATTTCAGTAAAATTTCTTTTAGCAGTGAAATCCAAGAGTTGCCTATGGGGCATGTTTAGCCCAACATAAACAGTAAAATCTTGAAGTTTCAATCTATAGTGCAATTACGATAGGATTCCATCATCCTATACCAAGCATCTTTCAAATTTTCTCCTTGCCTTTGTTTGAAGTGAAGAACATCAAAGTCAGGAGACAAAGGAGGGGGGAAAGGACTAGCCATAGGGGCGAGAAAGACAAAAGGAGAAGACGAATGGAACAGGGGCGAAGAAAAGGCGAATCTTTTTGAAAATCATTTTAGAAGTGCGGGAGAGGAAAACAAGAGGTGAATGGAAAATAATGTAATGCAAGGGATGAGTGATGGGTACTTGGTATGTCTTGGCTTGGCGTAGATCTCCCCGGCAACGGCGCCAGAAATCCTTCTTGCTACCTCTTAAGCTTGCGTTGGTTTTTCCCTTGAAGAGGAAAGGGTGATGCAGCAAAGTACAGTAAGTATTTCCCTCATTTTTTGAGAACCAAGGTATCAATCCAATAGGAGACAACACAACAAGGCACCGAATACCTGCACAAACAAACACCAACTTGCACCAAACGCGACAAAGGGGTTGTCAATCCCTTCACAGTTATTTGCAAAGTGAGATCTGATAGAGATGGATAAACGGTAAAGTAATATTTTTGGTATTTTTGGTTTATGGAACGGAAAGTAAAAGATTGCAAAAGAAGTAAATAGGTAACTAGAATTATAGATCGGAAACTTATATGATGGAAAATAGACCCGGGGGCCATAGGTTTCATGAGAGGCTTCTCTCAAGATGGAAATTATTACGGTGGGTGAACAAATTACTGCCGAGCAATTGATAGAAAAGCGCAAAGTTATGATGATATCTAAGGCAATGATCATGAATATAGGCATCACGTCCATATCAAGTATATTCTACATCTACTACTATTACTCCACACATCGACTGCTATCCAGCATGCATGTAGAGTATTAAGTTCATAAAGAACGGAGTAACGCCTTAAGAATATGACATGATGTAGAGGAATTAACTCAAGAAACATGACAAAAAAAACCATCTTTTTATCCTCGATGGCAACAATACAATACGTGTCGGTTCCCCTTCTCTCACTATGATCGAGCAACGCAAGATTGAACCCAAACCTAAGCACTTCTCCCATTGCAAGAAAAACCAATCTAGTTGGCCAAACCAAATCGATAGTTCGAAGAGACTTGCAAAGATATAAAATCATGCATGTATAAAAGAATTTAGAGGAGATTAAAATAATATTCATAGATAAGCTGATCATAAAACCATAATTCTGCGGATCACGGCAAACACACTGCAAAAGAGTATTACATCGAATAGATCTCCAAGAACATCGCGGAGAACTTTGTATTGAGAATCAAAGAGAGGGAAGAAGCCATCTAGCTACTAGCTATGGACCCTAGGTCTATGGTAAACTACTCACGCTTCATCGGAGAGGCAATGGTGTTGATGTAGAAGCCCTCCGTGATTGACTCCCCCTCCGGCAGGATGCCGTAAAAGGCCCTAGATGGGATCTCACGGGTACAGAAGGTTGCGACGGTGGAAAAGTGGTTTCATGGCTCCCCTGGAAGTTTTCGGGGTATTTGAGAATATATATAGGAGGAAAATCTATGTCATGGGGTCACCGAGGGGCCCACAAGGTCGGGGGACGCACCCTCCACCCTTGTGGCCGCCTCGTGGCTCTTCTGACTTGCAATCCAAGTCTCCTGGGTGTCTTCTAGTCCAAGAAAAATCATCGCGAAAGTTTTATCCCGTTTGGACTCCGTTTGGTATTCCTTTTCTGCAAAACTCTAAAACAAGGAAAAATAGGAACTGGCACTGGGCTCTAGGTTAATAGGTTAGTCCCAAAAATCATATAAAATAGCATATTAACGCATATAAAACATCCAAAACAGATAATATAATAGCATGGAACAATCAAAAATTATAGATACGTTGGAGATGTATCAACCTCCACCGTGAGGGGCCAAACCTGGGTAAAACCTCGCGTCTCTCATCCCACGCAACCCCTCTCAAGCTAACACATAGATGTGTTGGCCTCACGACTAAGTCCTCACACTAAGGAAATCTGCCATGACAAATCCACGACAAGCGGGGTCGCCTCACCGGCGGCGGGGGCAGTGACCATGGCGACGAGACGCGAGACGGAGGAGCGGGCAGGCTAGCCCTCGTGCGGTGGATTTGGTGGAGGAATAGGCAGCAAGGGCGGAGCAATATCGGAGGGGGCAAGGGCCGTGGGGGCGGACGAGATGAAACCACCGAGAAAGAGGTCGCGTGCGTAGGTTCTCCAATGAGGCACGTTAACGAGCAGAGGATCAATGCATTTTCACCTTTTTTTCTCTTCCTATCGCCATAGTAAAAAATCCACGTGGACACAATGAGGGAGTGCCCCTTGTGCGACACTTATTGTGTTTGATGTCATCACCATAATCATCATAGATAGCAACTTTGTTCTTGTAATAATCAATTGAAACATCTTCCAAAATAGTGGATTCATCATTGAACAAAGTCATGACCTCTCCAAATCCACTTTCATCAATATAATCATCATAAATAGGAGGCATCCTATCATCATAATACATTTTCTCATCAAAACTTGGGGGACTAAAACTATCATCTTCATCAAACATAGCATCCCCAAGCTTATAGCTTTGCATATCGTTAGCATCACGGATATTCAAAGAGTTCATACCAACAACATTGCAATCATGCTCATCATTCAAAGATTTTTCGTCAAACATTTTATAGAATTCTTCTTCTATAAATTGAGCACAATTTTCCTTTCCATCATTTTCCATACAGACATGATAAAGATGAATAATATGAGACCACCTCAATTCCGTTTTTTTGTAGATTTTCTTTTATAAACCAAACTAGTGATAAAACAAGAAACTAAAAGATTCAATTGCAAGATCTAAAGATATACCTTCAAGCACTCACCTCCCAGGGAACGGCGCCAGAAAATAGCTTGATGTCTACTACACAACTTGTTCTTTTAGACTTGTGTTGGGCCTCCAAGCGCAGAGTTTTGTAGGACAGTAGCAATTTCCCCTCAAGTGGATGACCTAAGGTTTATCAATCCATGGGAGGCGTAGCATGAAGATGGTCTCTCTCAAAAACCCTTGCAACCAAATAATAAAAGTCTCTTGTGTCCCCAACACACCAAATACAATGGTAAATTGTATAGGTGCACTATTTCGGTGAAGATATGGTGATACAAGTGTAGTAATGATAGTAGATATTAATTTTTGTGATAGGAACAATAAAAAAACAGCAAGGTAGCAAGTAACAAAAGTGAGCACAAACGGTATTGCAATGCTTGAAACAAGGCCTAGGGTCTGTACTTTCGCTAGTGCAATCTCTCAACAATGCTAATATAATTGGATCATATAACCTTCCCTCAACGTGCGATGAAGAATCACTCCAAAGTTCCTATCTAGCGGAGAACACAAGAAGAAATTGTTTGTAGGGTACGAAACCACCTCAATGCTATTCCTTCCGATCAATCTATCCTAGAGTTCGTACTAAAATAACACCAAGCTGTTCTTTCCGATCGATATATCCAAGAGTTCGTACTAAAATAACACTATACGATACACATCAACCAACTCCAATGTCACCTAGATACTCCAATGTCACCGCGAGTATCCGTGAGTTGATTATATGATATGCATCAAACTCAGATTCATAATACTCAATGCAACACAAACAACCTCAAAGAGTGCCCCAAGATTTCTACCGAAGAAACAAAGACAAGAACATGCATCAACCCCTATTCATAGATTACCCCAATGTCACCTCAGGAATCAGCGAGTTGAGTGCCAAAACACACATCAAGTGATCAATATGATACACCATTGTCACCATGAGTATTCATAGCAAGACATACATCAAGTGTTCTCAAATCCATAGAAGTATTCAATCCGATAAGAACGAAATCTCAAAGGGAAAACCCAATTCATCACAACAAGATAGAGAGGGGAATACACCGTATGATCCAACTATATTAACAAAGCTCGCCATACATCAAGATCATGGCATCTCAAGAACACGAGAGAGAGAGAGAGAGAGAGATTAAACACATAGCTACTGGTACAAACCCTCAGCCCTGAGGGTGGACTACTCCCTCCTCATCATGGTGGCTGTCGGGATGATGAAGATGTCCACCAGTGATGATTTCCTCCTCCGACAGGGTGCCAGAACAGGGTCTAGATTGGTTTTTACGTGACTACAGAGGCTTGCGGCGGCGGAACTTCTGATCTAGGGTTATTTCTAGGGGTTTCTGTATTTCTAGGATTTTTTGGAGTTGGTTTCACGCGAAGATGGGCCTCGAGGTGAGCATGATACACCTGCACATGGGTTGGGATCCAGGTGTGCCCTGGTGGGTTGTGCCAACCTCGTGGCTCTTCTGGCCCTCCCACGAAGCTTCTAGTGCCTCTTTTGTGCCAAAAAATCATCAAAAAGTTTCAACTCATTTGGAGAACTTTCATTTTTGCACAAAAAACAACACCACGGTAGTTCTGCTGAAAACAATGTCAGTCCGGGTTAGTTCCATGCAAATCATACCAAAACCATATAATTTTTTGGTAAACAAGGCATGAATACTTCATAAATTATAGATACGTTGGAGATGTATCAGTATTCATCTGTTTCCATTGTATTATCCATGTTAGTTTATTTTTCTTGCTTTCTTCTTGTGTGTTTGAACAACTTTGATAAAATCCAAAAATATTTCTCGCTTCTTTTTTGTTTTTATTTCTAGTTCAATTATTTGTAGTATTAAAAGAAAAAATCCAAAAAGATTTCTCGTTCTTCTTATGCTTGTTGGGAGATTTACTGTGTAAGTAGTTTTTTCTCATTTTCATTCTACTTTCATCGGAAAAAAACTCCAAAAATATTTCAGTGTGTTTCTTTGAAATTATTTTCTTTTCTTTGGGTCGTAAGGACAAGACCACGATGAAGATGTTGAATGGTTGTCATATGCATTATTGTTGATCTAACAAAGAGTCCATATTACCTTGTCTTCTCCTTTGAATAAATGTTTGTAGATCCCAGCTTAGTCCACGACATGTGCACTCTTATTATTATTCACATCGTTCGGTTATGGAAGTGAAAGGCAATAATGACGATATTTGCTGAAATGACTAAGATGAAGAACAGCTGGTATGAACTCAACCTATTTTGTTTTTGTAAATATGATTAGCTCATCGTTCCTGATTCATCCCATTATGAACGAAACATGTTTGCAATGACAATTAGAGATTATAGTTACTCATGCCATGCTTAGTTAGCTAGGAGTGGATAATAGTTCATCTTGTGTGCCAACATGCATTTAAAGAGTTTATGATGTAGTATGATAGGATGGTATCCTCTTCTTAATGATTCAAGTGGCTTGACTTGGCACATGTTCACGCATGTAGTTGAATCAAAAACAACATAGCCTCCATGATATTTATGTTCATGGTGATTTATATCCTACTCATGCTTGCATTCAATGTTGATTAACCTCAATGCATGTTTATAACCGTTGTCGCTCTCTAGTTGGTCGCTCCTCAATCTTTTTGCTAGCCTTCACTTGTACTAAGTGGGAATACTTATTGTGCATCCACTTCCTTAAAACCAAAGTTGTTCCATATGAGTCCATCATACCTACCTATATGTGGTATCTACCCGCTATTCCAAGTAAATTTGCATGTTCCAAACTCTAAACCTTCAAATAATAATTTGTTTTGTATGCCTGAATCGCTCTTGTAGCAACTGGGGGATGTCAGTATCTTCCATGCTAGGTGGGTTATTCTCATGATGAGTGTTTATTCTCTTGTCGTTCACGAGAAAGTGGCTAGTAATTGGGATGCCTAGTTCCATGTTCAAAATCAAATCAAAATATAATAATGAAATGAAACTCCCCAGGACTGTTGTTGGTATGGATGGTACCCATGGATTCGGCTAGCTGTGGAGTGTGTTTGTGTTGGGGAACGCAGTATTTCAAAAAAATTCCTACGATCACGCAATATCTATCTAGGAGATGCATAGAAACGAGAGGGGAGAGTGTGTCTACGTACCCTCATAGACCAAAAGCGGAAGCGTTAAGCAACGTGGTTGATGTAGTCAAACGTCTTCACGATCCAACCGATCAAGTA
The DNA here is from genome assembly GCF_003073215.2 of Triticum urartu. Lineage (NCBI taxonomy): Eukaryota > Viridiplantae > Streptophyta > Magnoliopsida > Poales > Poaceae > Triticum > Triticum urartu. The sequence continues at coordinate 290,579,777 of NC_053027.1, forward strand.
CCGAATACGACACCTCCGCGATCTGCACATGTTCAACTCGGCGACGTACCTCGAACTCTTGATCCAGCTCAGGTCGAGGGAGAGTTTCGTCAGCACGACGGCGTGGTGACGGTGATCATGAAGTTACCGGCACAGGGCTTCGCCTAAGCACTGCAATGATATGACCGAGGTGTGTTTCTGTGGAGGGGGCACCGCACACGGCTAAGAGAAACTTTGGTGTGTCTTTGGGGTGCCCCCTCCAACGTATATAAAGGGGGGAGGGAGGAGGAGGCCGGCCAAGTGGAGGAGGCGCGCCATGGGGGGGCAATCCTACTCCAAGTAGGATTCGCCCCCCCCCCTTTCCTATTCCAACAAGGAGAATCGGGAAGGTGAGGGAGGAGAGAAGGAAAGGGGGCCCGGTCCCCCTAGTCCAATTCGGTTTGGGCTAGGGGGCGTGCGCCCTACCTTGGACTGCCTCCTCTCTTCTACCAATAGGACCATGAGGCCCAATAACCCCCCGGGGGGGTCCGGTAACCCCCTGGTACTCCGAAAAATACCTGATACACCTTGGAACTATTCTGGTGTCCGAATATAGTCTTCCAATATATCAATCTTTATGTCTCAACCATTTCGAGACTCCTCGTCATGTCCGTGATCTCATCTGGGACTCTGAACCATCATTGTTACATCAAAACACATAAACTCATCATACCGACCGTCATCGAACGTTAAGCGTGCGGACCCTACGGGTTCGAGAACTATGTAGACATGACCGAGACTCATCTCCGGTCAATAACCAATAGCGGAACCTGGATACTCATATAGGCTCCCACATATTCTACAAAGATCTTTATCGGTCACACCGCATAACAACAGACGTTCTTCCCTTGGTCATCGGTATGTTACTTGCCTGAGATTCGATCGTCGGTATCATCATACCTAGTTCAATATCATTACCAGCAAGGCTCTTTACTCATTTTGTAATGCATCATCCCATCACTAAATCATTAGTCACATTGCTTGCAAGGCTTATAGTGATGTGCATTACCGAGAGGGCCCAGAGATACCTCTCTGACATTTGGAGTGACAAATCCTAATATCGATCTATGCCAACTCAACAAACACCATCGGAGACACTTGTAGAGCATCTTTATAATCGCCCAGTTACGTTTTGACGTTTGATAGCACACTAAGTGTTCCTCTGGTATTCGGGAGTTACATAATCTCATAGTTGTAGGAACATGTATAAGTCATGAAGAAAGCAATAGCAATAAACTAAACGATCATAGTGCTAAGCTAGCAGATGGGTCTTGTCCATCACATCATTCTCTAATGAGGTGATCCCGTTCATCAAATGAAAACACATGTCTATGGCTAGGAAACTTAACCATCTTTGATTAACGAGCTAGTCAAGTAGAGGCATACTAGGAACACTTTGTTTGTCTATTTCTTCACACATGTACTAAGTTTCCGATTAATACAATTCTAGCATGAATAATAAACATTTATCATGATATAAGGAAATATAAATAACAACTTTATTATTGCCTCTAGGGCATATTTCCTTCAGTCTCCCACTTGAAGTAGAGTCAATAATCTAGTTCACATCGTCATGTGATTTCACACCAATAGTTCACATCTTTATGTGATTAGTTCACATCTTCATGTGACTAATACCCAAAGGGTTTACTAGAGTCAATAATCTAGTTCACATCGCTATGTGATTAACACCCAAAGAGTGATCATGTTTTAATTGTGAGAGAAGTTTAGTCTATGGGTCTGCAACATTCAGATCCGTATGTATTTTGCAAATTTCTATGTCTACAATACTCTGCATGGAGCTACTCTAGCTAATTGCTCCCACTTTCAATATGTATCTAGTAGAGACTTAGAGTCATCTAGATCGGTGTCAAAAGCTTGTATCAACATAACTCTTTACGATGAACTCTTTTATCACCTCCATAACCGAGAAATATTTCCTTAGTCCTCTAAGGATAATTTTGACCGCTGTCTAGTGATCTACTCCTAGATCACTATTGTACACCCTTGCCAAAATCATGCTAAGGTATACAATAGGTCTGGTACATAGCATAGAACACTTCATAGAACCTATGACTGAGGCATAGGGAATGACTTTTCATTCTCTTTCTATTTTCTGCCGTGGTCGGGTTTTTAGTCTTTACTCAACTTCACACCTCTCAACACAGGAAAGAACTCCTTCTTTGACTGATCCATTTTGAACTCCTTCAAAATCTTGTCAAGGTATGTACTCATTGAAAAAACTTATCAAGCGTATTGATCTACATCTATAGATCTTGGTGCTCAATATGTAAGCAGCTTTACAGAGGTCTTTTTTTGAAAAACTCCTTTAAAACACTCCTTTATGCTTTCCAGAAAATTCTACATCATTTCCGATCAACAATATGTCATTCACATATACTTATCAGAAAGGCTGTAGTGCTCCCACTCACTTTCTTGTAAATACAGGCTTCACCGCAAGTCTGTATAAAACTATATGCTTTGATCAACTTATCAAAGCGTTTATTCCAACTCCGAGATGCTTGCACCGGTCCATAGATGGATCGCTGGTGCTTGCACACTTTGTTAGCATCTTTAGGATTGACAAAACCTTCTGGTTGCATCATATACAACTCTTCTTTAATAAATCCATTAAGGAATGTAGTTTTGATATCCACTTGCCAGATTTCAGAAAATGTGGCAACTGCTAACATTATTTGGACAGACTTTTAAGCATTGATACGAGTGAGAAAATCTAATCATAGTCAACACCTTGAACTTGTCAAAACCTTTTGCGACAATTCGAGCTTTGTAGATAGTAACACTACTATCAGCGTCTGTCTTCCTCTTGAATATCCCTTTATTCTGAATGGCTCACCGATCAACGGGCAAGTCAATCAAAGTCCATACTTTGTTCTCATACATGGATCCCATCTCAGATTTCATGGCCTTAAGCCATTTCGCGGTATCTGGGCTCATCATCGCTTCCTCATAGTTCGTAGGTTCGTCATGGTCTAGTAACATTATTTCCAGAACAGGATTACCGTACCACTCTGGTGCGGAACGTACTCTGGTTGACCTACGAGGTTCGGTAGTAACTTGATCTGAAGTTTCATGATCATCATCATTAACTTCCTCACTAATTGGTGTAGGCATCACTCGAACTGATTTCTGTGTTGAACTACTTTCCAATTTGGGAGAAGGTATAATTACCTCATCAAGTTCTACATTCCTCCCACTCACTTCTTTCGAGAGAAACTCCTTCTCTAGAAAGGATTGACTCTTAGCAACAAAGATCTTGCCTTCGGATCTATGATAGAAGGTGTAGCCAATAGTTTCTTTTGGGTGTCCTATGAAGACGCACTTCTCCGATTGGGTTTGAGCTTATGAGGCTGAAAAATTTTCACATAAGCATCGCAACCCCAAACTTTAAGAAATGATGGCTTAGGTTTCTTGCTAAACCACAGTTCATACAGAGTCATTGATACATCTCCAACATATCTATAATTTTTTATTGTTCCATGATATTATATTATATATTTTGGATGTTTAATGGGCTTTAATATGCTCTTTTATATTATTTTTTGGACTAACCTATTAACCGGAGGCCTAGTGCCAGTTCCTGTTTTTTTTGCCTATTTCAGTGTTTCGCAGAAAAGGAATACCAAACGGAATCCAAATGGAATGAAACCTTCGCGGTGATCTTTCTTGGACCGAAAGCAAACCAGGAGACTTGGAGTGGAAGTTTGGAACTCCGTGAGGTGTCCACGAGATAGCAGGGCGCGCCCAGGGGGACTTTTCTAGCAATCTGCCGGAGGGGGAATCGATCATGGAGGGCTTCTACATAAACACCATAGCCTCTCCGATGAAGTGTGAGTAGTTTACTATAGACCTTCGGGTCCATAGTTATTATCTAGATGGCGTCTTCTCTCTCATTGATCTTCAATACATAGTTCTCCTCGATGTTCTTGGAGATCTATTCTATGTAATACTCTTTTGCGGTGTGTTTGCTGAGATCCGATGAATTGTGGGTTTATGAACTTGATTATCTATGAATATTATTTGGTTCTTCTTTGAATTCTTATATGCATGATTTGATATCTTTGCAAGTCTCTTCGAATTATCTGTTTAGTTTGCCCTAGTAGATTGATCTTTCTTGCAATGGGAGAAGTGCTTAGCTTTGGGTTCAATCTTGCGGTGTCCTTTCCCAGTGACAGTAGGGGCAGCAAGGCATGTATTGTATTGTTGCCATCGGGGATAAAAGGATGGGGTTTATATCATATTGCTTGAGTTTATCCCTCTACATCATGTCATCTTACTTAAAGTGTTACTCTGTTCTTATGAACTTAATACTCCAGATGCATACTGGATAGCGGTCGATGTGTGGAGTAATAGTGGTAGATGCAGAATCGTTTCGATCTACTTGACACAGACGTGATGCCTATGTTCATGATCATTGTGACGCCCCAAGACCGGAGCTTCAGATGCCTTCCAGGGTTTCTGAGATTTGTTGTGTGATTTGTTTCGTCCGTTGCATTCATCTTTGCATCATGTGCATTGCATCATGCCATGATTATGTGATGGTTGTTTACTTTGTTGTTTGGCGTTTCGGCCTCATTTAAACTTGCCTAAATAGATAATTTCTTTATGCTCTCCTCTTGCCATGCTTGATAACATTTATTGGTGAGTACATAACCGAGAGAGAACTAAATAACTGATGTGGTGTTCCGTCAATATGCAACTCGTTGCATATTGGGCTCCACTTAACTTGTAGTTTTTGTTTGTGCACTTTGCCATGCCATGCCTCATTAAACCGGACATGCATCATACTTGGTTGTGCATTTTGCCAAGTCCGACTACGACATGAACTGCTACACGAAGACCCTCGAAGACTTTGGATTCGACAAGTCAGATGACGCTCTTGTACAACTACGTTGCCGAGTCCGGGACCGGCAAGACCGACGACGCGGAAACGCCAAGTACCCCTACACGCGAAGACGCCTAAGACCGTTTTGGGATTCATCAAGTACCGCTACCGGTGACTTGAACCCCTACGAAAATGTCTTCCACTATCGTCGCCGAGATTGCGAGTACCTCTACCGACGACCTCGGAGTGCGAATGGCGACCGTCGTCGAAGACCCGTGTAACGCATGTGTCAAGTACCTATATGGAAGACCTGAATGCCTACGGACGTGTACGACTACCGTTGCCCGAAGAACCGTGAGGCACAAGCGTCGTGAATGACTACCGTTGAACGTGGATTCCTCAAGTTCCTCGATCACCATGTACCACTACCGCTTCACGAACAAAAACGACTACTTCCTCACTGAGATGTGTACCACTACTTCCACTACCGTCACAAGAACGTCTACTTCCACTACTTCCTCTACGCTGACTTGATCCGTTCCGATAATGCATGCTTCAAAGGGATAACCACCGAGACGACGCCCGTGAACGAATGTTGTGTGTTGTATGAAATGCTCGCGTTTGCACCGTGCCCGACGTGTTTCTTGCATGTTCCCCGTTGCCATGCCACCGTCTCGTGGGACACCCGGTATCCGGGAGCGCCCCACCATCTTTTGCATGCATCCGCACACTTATCCTTTGCATCGGTATCTCAATTGAGTTATCGGAACCGGAACGTTGCCGTGGCACCGTTTTCGTTATCGTTGCCGTGGCACCCATTTTCTTTCTGCCACGATGACAAATGCTCTATATAATTCTCTTATCAACATTTTCTTTAAAACTTGCATAATTTTGCACATGTCATCCGCATCATGATAACAACATCAAGAATGTTTAAAAAATTTGTTTGCTTTAAATTGCTAATTGCATATGGGGTTTTACCGGAATTGTTGTTTGGCGATCGGGGACCTATGCATTTTGGGTTGTCTCTATTTTGGTTCCGTAGTCGGACCTTGATTGTAGTTGGATGATGTAATGCTATATTTATGTATTGTGTGAAGTAGCGATTGAAAGACAACACTGTACCTATTTCTGGTTCAGTACATGGGATGTGTAAAGATTACCCCTCTTGCGACATGCCTACAATGCGGTTATGCCTCTAAGTCGTGCTCCGACATGTGGGAGATATACCCGCATCATGGGTGTTACAAGTTGGTAATCACAGCCTTCCCCAACTTAGGAGCCCCCTGCTTGATCGAATCGTTGGCGTTGTTGAGTCTAGAAAAAAAGTTTTGAGTCTGATAGGATTGTATATATCAGAGAGTAGGATTCTTTTTACTCCTCAGTCCCTTCGTCGCTTTGGTGAGGCCTCCTGACATAGAAGTTTTGACTCTTCTCTCCTTAAATTTCACGAAAAAAAATTAGGATCACGCAGGTATCGTGGAATCGTTCCGATGGTTTTGTGACGAGAACATTGTTCTTGGTGCCTCCTGACATTTAGGGGTTGTGGCAGTGTCCCGGGGAGTTGAGCTCCGAGGTGTTGTCGTCACAATTTTATTGTTGCTGTTCTGGAATACCTGAGTTTCACCGACATCGAAAATCTCTTTTATGCAGTTGTTGGTGAGATAACCTCGACGCCACCCAGTACTGGGGCGGGAGTTCGGGAGTATTGCCATAACTCGTATAACGGATGCTTTTCGAAGGTTGAGGTAAATGATTTCCGAAGGTTTCTTGGTTATGTGTTGAAGGATGGATACAGCTAGATGTAGTATTTGCTAGATTTGGGTGAGATATTATGCTTCCCCTGTATCCCCAACACCTGATTGCATAACCGGAAAATTTCGGGAGTTTATAAGTGGTAATTCAAGTAGCTCTTAGGATATCTTTCCGACAGATGCATGATATGAGATTCGGGTTCGACGTCTAGTGGTCTGCCTATCCACGGTTGATTTTACAGTGGTCTCGTTGTGTCTTAAAGAGTCCTTGGCTATGCTGACTTGGGGACGCTTCGTATGTCATGTGCACTTCCTTGTAAATGATGGTGCTATACGATCGAGCCCGTGTGGGCCCCACCACGAAAACTTCAGACAAAATCTCTATCATATGTTTGTTCCGGCTTATTCTGCAAGCCAATCCTTTGCTTTGTTTTTTTCAGTTGTGGTATTTGAGTTGCTTCAACGTCAAATGTTGATTCCATCCCTTGTCTAAGTGGTGTTCTCATATTCCTATGTGGATACTAATCCTTCTTGATCATTGAGATTTTCATGTCAATCCTTTTTCAACCGGCGTGTTTTCTATTCAAGTGGATCCGATCATTCTTACATTCGCGAGATCAATTCTCAATTCTTTCAAATGGTGTTTGTTTCGTCCGTCCCAATTTGTCTTTGTTTTTCCGCCCTCCCACCCCTTCTCTTCAAGGGCTCAGATTTCGGAATCAAGTATCCATTTTATTCATGTGAATTTTCTCCATTCCTTTCTTTCAGTGTTCTTATCCGGTGATTCTTAGGAAGATACTAAGGAAGCCTCAAGTTTGTCATTCTTCATTCTTTTCTTTTCCGGTGGATTCAATGCAAGCTTTCGGTGTTCATCATATCTTTTTCATTGGTTCACATGCTTTCCATGTTCGAAGTCCTTACCTAAGAATCTCTTAACTGATTCACCTCTCACTATTCATTTGTTCCGGAGTGCGAAGATATCTCAGAAGATTCGTTTCCATTTTCATTCCTTTAAGCTATTTCGAGGTCTTACCTTTTGCAAGCCATTTAATTCAACCGGTGCAATCTCCCTTTCAAGTAATTGTTCAACGGTCTATCTTTTGAGTGGGCCCTAACCCACATGTCTTTTCCCAGGATCTTACCCGACTCTTCTAATTTTCCCGGAGCTTCTCAAATTCTTTTCAAAGTTTGACGTAAGAATGATTTGTCATCAGTCATATGTGTCTCTCCAAGATATTTCAATTCTTTTCATCGTCGGTTCAACCTTTCTAATTTTCATCCCGGAGTATCGCAATGATTCGTGGTGGTGTTTCTCATCATCATTCTCTGCATTTGAAGACCGAAGAAGAGTTCCTCTTAAATCCTTAACCGTTCTCTTGATGATTCATGATGCTAGCTTGCCCCCATCTTCTCATAATTGTTTTTCGATTGTGAGAATTCTTTTCACCCATCCGGAGCCCATCACCTCAGAAGTATTCATTCTCAGCTTTCAGCTATTGTTCTCTAAATTTTACCAGTGCATCATTCAAGTATTATCTATATCAGCTCGTGTTCTATTTGTTCTCATGTATCAAATTCCCTCAAGTATCTTCATTCGATTTCCAATTCTTCCTGGTGAATTTGTGCTTTTGCTATTTTCATGTTCAATCCTTACGGTGGTTTGTTCAAGGTTCCTCTTCATAAGTTATCACTTGTTCTTCCCAATCTTACCGGCGGATCATTGAAGTCTATTCTCAAGGTTAAGCTATATCTCTCTTAATCCTTTCTACGAGAATAAGTAGTATGCCAAATCCGTTGCTTGTCATCAATCTAAATTGGAGAAGGATACGCATAACGCAATTCTTACTATTGTTTCATCCAAGTGATTAATTCCTTATTCCGGAGGTTCATCAAAATTCTTGATTTCAGTTGTTCATCTTTCTTTCCGGAGTGCCAAGTTTTCTCGATAATGTCATTGCGAAGCTCCATCTAATCATTGCAAGGCTTCAATTTGTGTGTTCAACTTCTCTTTCCTTCCGTTATCCTTTTTTTATTACCGGAGTTCTTCAGGGAGGCTCTACATGACGGCTCATCAAGGATTTAATTCCTTCTCAAAGTGTTCATCGAGATTCTTTTCAGAGGAGTTCTAGCATTCTTCATCTTGCATCCAAATTCCATTTCGTTCTATCTTATCTTTTGAGGTGGTGTTATATCACTCTTGAAAATTTCCCTTCATGTTTCATGATTCATAAGTTGTCCGGAATGAGATAGTTAAACCCATCAATTTCTTTGAGCATGAGCTCTTCTCAATCCATCAATCTCTTCGTTGGAGTTATCTTGGGTCATATTTCACCTTAAGTCTTCCCTAATGGTTGCCTCTATTTGTGGTGATTATGAATGACCCAAGCTTGCTCTTTATCATCTTGGTGGAAGAAGTTTTCATCTCTTCTTTGTTCCCGATCAATCTTTGCTTTTGGTGGCAGAATTTCACCTCAGTTTTGAGATGTTTGTCATAAGCCCACTACAAACTTACTATTTTCGTTGTTGGTTTTTTTCCAACAACTCCTTTCGACCCTTCTACTAAAGATGCTTTTTCAAGCTCATTTGAGGTAGAAGATGTTGTTTTCTCCTCCGTTCTCTGGATTCCATACTTACATTTGTTCCGGAGGCATTGTGATGTTGCTCTCTTCGACCCATCATCTTGTTTTGTCAAGATCATGTTTAATTCCTTCCACTTACAGTCGGAGTGCTGTCCAAATTATATCATTCTTATTCCTTCTCTATCTTGTTTTAACCGGAGTGTTGTCATAATTGATCTTTATCGATCCTTGTACATCACGTTTCTACCGGAGTGTTTTTCAACTTCGATCACCTCTGTGGTATTATTCCTTTCAAGTTGTTCAACTTTTCAAGGTTCTTTGGTTTCACTCGTTTGTCAAAGAAGCAACTTAGCTTTACCTCTTCTCTTTCTCTTCCGTTTTCCCTCCGGTGACATTCTAGATCTCGGGATGAGATCCTCTCGTAGTGGTGGAGTGTTGTGACGCCCCAAGACCGGAGCTTCAGATGCCTTCCAGGGTTTCCGAGATTTGTTGTGTGATTTGTTTCGTCTATTGCATTCATCTTTGCATCATGTGCATTGCATCATGCCATGATTATGTGATGGTTGTTTACTTTGTTGTTTGGCGTTCCGGCCTCATTTAAACTTGCCTAAATAGATAATTTCTTTATGCTCTCCTCTTGCCATGCTTGACAACATTTAATATTGGTGAGTACATAACCAAGAGAGAACTAAATAACTGATGTGGTGTTCCGTCAATATGCAACTCGTTGCATATTGGGCTCCACTTAACTTGTAGTTTTTGTTTGTGCACTTTGCCATGCCATGCCTCATTAAACCGGACATGCATCATACTTGGTTGTGCATTTTGCCAAGTCCGACTACGACATGAACGGCTACACGACGACCCTCGAAGACTTTGGATTCGACAAGTCCGATGACGCTCTTGTACAACTACATTGCCGAGTCCGAGACCGGCAAGACCGACGACGGAGAAACGCCAAGTACCCCTACGTGCGAAGATGCCTAAGACCGTTTCGGGATTCATCAAGTACCGCTACCGATGACTTGAACCCCTACGAAAACGTCTTTCACTACCGTCGCCGAGATTGCAAGTACCTCTACCGATGACCTCGGAGTGCGAACGACGACCGTCGTTGAAGACCCGTGTGACGCATGCGTCAAGTACCTATACGGAAGACCTGAACGCCTACGGACGTGTACGACTAACGTATCCCGAAGAACCGTGATTCACAAGCGTTGTGAATGACTACCGTTGAACGTGGATTCGTCAAGTTCCTCAATCACCATGTACCACTACCGCTTCGCGAACAAAAATGACTACTTCCTCACTGAGATGTGTACCACTACTTCCACTACCGTCATGAGAACGTCTACTTCCACTACTTCCTCTACGCCGACTTGATCCGTTCCGATAATGCACGCTTCAAAGGTATAACCACCGAGACGACGCCCGTGAACGAATGTTGTGTGTTGTATGAAATGCTCGCGTTTGCACCATGCTCGACGTGTTTCTTGCACGTTCCCCGTTGCCATGCCATCGTCTCGTGGGACACCCGGTATCCGGGAGCGCCCCACCATCCTTTGCACGCATCCGCACACTTCTCCTTTGCATCGGTATCTCAATCGAGTTACCGGAACCGGAACGTTGACGTGGCGCCATTTTCGTTATCGTTGCCGTGGCACCCCTTTTCTTTCCGCCACGATGACAAATGCTCCATATAATTCTCTTATCAACATTTTCTTTAAAACTTGCATAATTTTGCACATGTCATCCGCATCATGATAACAACATCAAGAATGTTTAAAATTGTTATTTGCTTTAAATTGCTAATTGCATATGGGGTTTTACTGGAATTGTTGTTTGGCGATCGGGTACCTATGAATTTGGGGTTGTCTTTATTTTGGTTCCATAGTCAGACCATGATTGTAGCTGGATGATGTAATGCTATATTTATGTATTGTGTGGAGTGGCGATTGTAAGCCAACTCTGTACCTCTTTCTTATTCAGTACCTGGGATGTGTAAAGATTACCCCTCTTGCGACATGCCTACAATGCGGTTATGCCTCTAAGTCGTGCTCCAACATGTGGGAGATATAGTCGCATCATGGGTGTTACAATCATTGCCTTAGATATCTTCATAACTATGCACTTTTCTATCAATTGATCGCCAGTAATTTGTTCACCCACCGTAATAAATGCTATCATGAGAGAATATATTAGTGAAACCTATGGCCCCCGGGTCTCTTTCTTATTATATTGCATCTCTTTTATTATCGCATCTCGTTTACTATTTTGCAATCTTTACTCTCCAATCTATACAACAAAATACCAAAAATATTTATCTTATTATCTCTATCAGATCTCACTTTTGCAAGTGACCGTGAAGGGATTGACAACCCCTTTATTGCATTGGTTGCGAGGTTCTTGATTGTTTGTGCAGGTACTCGGTGACTTGTGCGTTGTCTCCTACTGGATTGATACCTTGGTTCTCAAAAACCGAGGGAAATACTTACGCTAATTTGCTGCATCACCATTTCCTCTTCAAGGGAAAACCAATGCATGCTCAAGAGGTAGCAAGAAGGATTTTCGGCGCCGTTGCCGGGGAGATCTACGCCAAGTCAAGACATACCAAGTACCCATCATAAACTCTTCTCCCTCCCATTACATTATTTGCCATTTGCTTCTTGTTTTCTCTCCCCAGTTCACCTTTGCCATTTTATTCGCCCTCTGCCGTTCGTCCTTCTGTTTGCTCGTGTTACCATGTGCCTTCTATTTGCTTGCATCTTCGCTTGATAAAAATCTATTGATATGGATCCTCATCCTCTTGCTAATCTTTTTAAAAGATCCAATTATGATGAACCAATTGCTAGTGAGCTGAGTGCACTAGATTATCTTTATGAGGTTTTCCTTGTAATTCATGAATCTGAAAATTGTGATGAAGTTCTTGATGAAGTGATTCACGATAGATATTTGAATAAAAAGCATGATTGCAATGATGTTATTATAAATTCTATGAATGTCAATTGTGATAATACTATGCAAAACCCTAAGGTTGGGGATGCTAGTTTTGCTATGTCCACTACTTGTTGCAATGATCATGATTGGGGTGATTCTTCTTATGATCTTGAAAATTTATTTAAGCCCCATGATGAATATGAGATTGATATAATGTTTGCAATAATATTGAAAGTGGGTTTTGGAAGAGTTTCAACTTTAGATCCCACATATTTGGAGAATGTTCAATCTTATGAAATTTTTGATAAAAGTGGGTTTGGAGAGGTCACGACTTTAGTTCATGTTAATCCCACTATTTTGGAAGAGTGTCAACTTTGCATACATGTGGATCGTGTTAAAAATATATTTTTGATAGCTATATTGTTGAATTTGCTTATGATCCTACATGCAATAATTATGAGAGAGTAAAATATGGTTGTAGAAATTTTCATGTTACTAAATTTCCTCTCGTTATGTTGAGATTGCTTTTGTTTCTTTCTTCTTCCTTGCATATGCTTGATCTTGCTTGTCTTGATAAATTTTTTTCCTATAAAATGCCAATGCATAGGAAGTATGTTAGACTTAGATGTAACTTTAATATACTCAATGATTCTCTCTTCGTGTTTCAATTTCTATCTTTCATGTGAGCATCATTAAAATTGTCGATGCCTAGCTAGGGGCATTAAACGATAGCGCTTGTTGGGAGGCAACCCAATTTTATTTTTGTTTTCTTTAATTTTTGTTCCTGTTTAGTAATAAATAATTTATCTACCCTCTGTTATGATTGTTTTTTATGTTTTAATTAGTGTTTGTGTCAAGTAAAGCCTTTAGGATCTTCATGGGTGATTGTTGTTTGATCTTGCTGATAAAAACAGAAAGTATGCGCTCACGAAAATAATTTTCATTTTTTACCAGAGAGCGATAAAATACCAATTCCAACTGAAATAGATCAATATACAAATTTTCCTGGTATTCCTTATTTTTCAGAATTTTTGGACTACAGAAGTATTCGAAACCTACAGATTGCTACAGAGCGTTCTGTTTTTGACAGATTCTGTTTTTCGCGTGTTGTTTGCTTATTTTGATGCATCTCTGGCTAGTATCGAGGGGTATGAACTATAGAGAAGTTGGAATACAGTAGGTTTAACACCAATATAAATAAAGAATGAGTTAAGTACAGTACCTTAAAGTGGTGGTTTATTTTCTTATACTAACGGAGCCCATGAGATTTTCTGTTGAGTTTTGTGTTGTGAAGTTTTCAAGTTTTGGGGTAAAGATTTGATGGATTATGGAACAAGGAGTGACAAGAGCCTAAGCTTGGGGATGCCCAAAGCACCCCAAGGTAAAATTCAAGGACAACCAAAAGCCTAAGCTTGGGGATGCCCTGGAAGGCATCCCCTCTTTCGTCTTCGTCTATCGGTAACTTTAGTTGAGGCTATATTTTTATTCACTACATGATATGCATTTTGCTTGGAGTGTCTTGTATGATTTGAGTCTTTGCTTTTTAGTTTACCACAATTATCCTTGCTATACACACCTTTTGGGAGAGACACGCATGAATCGGAATTTATGAGAATACTCTATGTGCTTCACTTATATCTTTTGAGCTATACAAATTTGCTCTCGTGCTTCACTTATATCTTTTTAGAGCACGGTGGTGGTTTTATTTTATAGAAATTATTGAACTATCATGCTTCAGTTGTATTATTTTGAGAGTCTTTTAGAACAGCATGGTAATTTGCTTTGGTTATAAAACTAGTCCTGATATGATGGGCATCCAAATTGGGTATAATAAAAACTTGCATATAAAGTGCGTTGAATAGTAGGAGAAGTTTGATACTTTATGATTGTTTTGAGACATGAGGATGGTGATATTAGAGTCATGCTAGTGGGGTAATTGTGAATTTGAGAAATACTTGCGTTGAGGTTTGCAAGTCCCATAGCATGCACGTATGGTAGCCGTTGTGTAAAAAATTTGAAGCATGAGGTATTTTCTGATTGTCTTCCTTATGAGTGGCAGTCGGGAACGAGTCATGGTCTTTTCCTACCAATCTATCCCCCTAGGAGCGTGCGCATAGTGCTTGGTATTTGATGACTTGTATATTTTTGCAATAAGTATGTGAGTTCTTTATGACTAATGTTGATTTTATGGAATATACGCACTCTCACCCTTCCACCATTGCTAGCCTCTCTAGTACCGCGCAACTTTCGCCGGTACCATAAACCCACCATTTACCTTCCTCAAAACAGCCACCATACCTACCTATTATGGCATTTCCATAGCCATTCTGAGATATATTGCCATGCAACTTTCCACCGTTCTGTTTATTATGACACGATCCATGATTGTCATATTGCCTTGCATGATCACGTAGTTGACATCGTATTTCTGGCAAAGCCACCGTTCATAATCTTTCATACATGTCACTCTTGATTCATTGCACATCCCGGTACACCGCCGGAGGCACACATATGGAGTCATATTTTTTTTGTCCTAAGTATCGAGTTGTAATATTTGAGTTGTAAATAAATAGAAGTGTGATGATCATCAATATTAGAGCATTGTCCCATGTGAGGAAATAAATAAAAAAAGGAGAGAAAGTCCAAAAAAGATGGCCCAAAAAAAGAAAAAAAATGAGAGACAAAGAGTGAAGGGACAATGCTACTATCCTTTTTCCACACTTGTGCTTCAAAGTAGCACCATGATCTTCATGATAGAGAGTCTCTTATTTTGTCACTTTCATATACTAGTGGGAAATTTTCATTATAGAACTTGGCTTGTATATTCCAACGATGGGCTTCCTCAAATGCCCTAGGTCTTCGTGAGCAAGCAAGTTGGATGCACACCCACTTAGTTTCTTTTGTTGAGCTTTCATACATTTATAGCTCTAGTGCATCCGTTGCATGGCAATCCCTACTCACTCACATTGACATCTATTGATGGGCATCTCCATAGCCCATTGATACGCCTAGTTGATGTGAGACCATATTCCTCCTTTTTGTCCTCTCCACAACCACCACTCTATTCCACCTATAGTACTATGTCCATGGCTCGCGCTCATGTATTACGTGAAAGTTGAAAAGGTTTGAGATTACTAAAGTATGAAACAATTGCTTGGCTTGTCATCGGGGTTGTGCATGATTTGAGTATTTTGTGTGACGAAGATGGAGCATGACCAAACTATATGATTTTGTAGGGCTGAGCTTTCTTTGGCCATGTTATTTTGAGAGGACATAATTACTTTGTTAGTATGCTTGAAGTATTATTATTTTTATGGCAATAAACTTTTGTCTTCAATCTTTCGGATCTGAACATTCATGCCACAATAAAGAAAACTACGTTGATAAATATGTTAGGTAGCATTCCACATCAAAAATTCTATTTTTATCATTTACCTACTCGAGGACGAGCAGGAATTAAGCTTGGGGATGCTTCATACGTCTCCAACGTATCTATAATTTTTTATTGTTCCATGCTATTATATTATCTATTTTGGATGTTTAATGGGCTTTAATATGCTCTTTTATATTTTTTGGGGGACTAACCTATTAACCAGAGGCCCAGTGCTAGTTTTTTTGTGCCTATTTCAGTGTTCCGCAGAAAAGGAATACCAAACGGAATTCAAACGGAATGAAACCTTTGCGATGATCTTTCTTGGACCGAAAGCAAACAGGAGACTTGGAGTGGAAGTCTGGAACTCCGTGAGGCGTCCACGAGATAGGAGGGTGCTCCCCCCACCCTCGTGGACAACACGGAGCTCCACCGACGTACTTCTTTCGCCTATATATACTCTTATACCCTAAAAACATCAGGGAGAGCAACAAAACCACTTTTCCACCACCGCAACCTTCTGTACCTGTGAGATCCCATCTTGGGGCCTTTTCCGGCGATCTGCCAAAGGGGGAATCGATCACGGAGGGCTTCTACATCAACACCATAGCCTCTCCGATCAAGCGTGAGTAGTTTATCACTAACCTTCGGGTCCATAGTTATTAGCTAGATGGCTTCTCCTCTCTCTTTGATCTTAAATACAAAGTTCTCCCCGATGTTCTTAGAGATCTATTCGATGTAATACTCTTTTTTGCGGTGTGTTTGCCGAGATCTGATGAATTGTGGGTTTATGAACTTGATTATCTATGAATATTATTTGGTTCTTCTCTGAATTCTTATATGCATGATTTGATATCTTTGCAAGTCTCTTTGAATTATTGGTTTAGTTTCGCCTACTAGATTGATCTTTCTTGCAATGGGAGAAGTGCTTAGGTTTGGGTTCAATCTTGCGGTGTCCTTTCCCAGTGACAGTAGGGGCAGCAAGGCACGTATTGTATTGTTGCCATCGAGGATAAAAAGATGGAGTTTATATCATATTGCTTGAGTCTATCCCTCTACATCATGTCATCTTGCTTAAAGTGTTGCTCTGTTCTTATGAACTTAATACTCTAGATGCATGCTGGATATCGGTCGATGTGTGGAGTAATAGTAGTACATGCAGACTCGTTTCGATCTACTTGAGATGGACGTGATGCCTATTTTCATGATCATTGCCTTAGATATCTTCATAACTATGCACTTTGCTATCAATTGCTCGGCAATAATTTGTTCACCCATCGTAATACATGATATCATGAGAGAAGCCATTAGTGAAACCTATGGGCCCCGGGTCTCTTTCTTATTATATTGCATCTCTTTTATTATTGCATCTCGTTTACTATTTTGCAATCTTTACTTTCATATCTATACAACAAAATACCAAAAATATTTATCTTATTATCTCTATCAGATCTCACTTTCGCAAGTGACCGTGAAGGGATTGACAACCCCTTTTATCGCGTTGGTTGCGAGGTTCTTGATTGTTTTTGCAGGTACTAGGTGACTTGTGCGTTGTCTCCTACTAGATTGATACCTTGGTTCTCAAAAACTGAGGGAAATACTTACGCTACTTTGCTGCATCACCCTTTCCTCTTCAAGGGAAAACCAACGCATGCTCAAGAGGTAGCAGTCATCTCAATGGATTTTTAGACGGTGCCCTATTTAACGTGAATGCAGTTGTCTCTAATGCATAACCTCAAAACGATAGTGGTAAATCGGTAAGATACATCATAGATCGCACCATGTCTAATAAAGTACGGTTATGATGTTTGGACACACCATTACGCTGTGGTGTTCCAGGTGGCATGAGTTGCGAAATTATTCGACATTGTTTCAACTGAAGGCCAAACTCGTAACTCAAATATTTCATCTCTGTGATCAAATCGTGGAAACTTTATTTCTTGTGACGATGACCCTCCATTTCACAATGAAATTCTTTGAACTTTTCAAACGTTTCAGACTTGTGTTTCATTAAGCAGATATACTCATATATGCTTAAATCATCCGTGAAGGTCGGAAAATAACGATACCTGCCGTGAGCCTCAACACTCATTGGATCTTATACATCAGTATGTATTATTTCTAATAAGTCTGTTTCTCGCCCCATTGTTCTAGAGAATAGAGTCTTAGTCATCTTGCCCATGAGGCATGGTTCGCAAGCATCAACTGATTCATAATCAAGTGATTCCAAAAGCCCATCAGCATGGAGTTTCTTCATGCGCTTTACACCAATATGACCTAAACGACAATGCCACTGGTATTTTCAACTATCATTATCAACTTTGCATCTTTTGGCATCAATACCATGAATATGTGTATCACTACGATCGAGATTCAATAAACCATTCACCTTGGGTGTATGACCACAGAAGGTTTTATTCATGTAAACAGAATAGCAATTATTCTTTGTCTTGAATGAATAATCTTATTGCAATAAACATGATCCAATCATATTATGCTCAACAAAAACACCAAATAATATTTATTTTAGGTTCAACACTAATCCCTAAGGTAAAGGGAGTGTGCGATGGTGATCTTATAAACCTTTGGAATCATTTCCTACTAACATCGTCACCTCGCCCTCAACTAGTCTTTGTTCATTTTGTAACTCCTGTTTCGAGTTACCAATCATAGCAACTGAACCGGTATCAAATACCCAGGGGGAACTATGAATACTAGTAAATCATACATCAATAACATGTATATTGATGACCCACAAGTATAGGGGATCTATCGTAGTCCTTTCGATAAGTAAGAGTGTCGAACCCAACGAGGAGGAGAAGGAAATGATAAGCGGTTTTCAGCAAGGTATTCTCTGCAAGTACTGAAACAAGTGGTAACAGATAGTTTTGTGATAAGATAATTTGTAGCGAGCAACAAGTAACAAAAGTAAATAAAGTGCAGCAAGGTGGCCCAATCCTTTTTGTAGCAAAGGACAAGCCTGGACAAACTCTTATATAAGGAAAAGCGCTCCCGAGGACACATGGGAATATCGTCAAGCTAGTTTTCATCACGTTCATATGATTCTCGTTCTGTACTTTGATAATTTGACATGTGGGTGGACTGGTTCTTGGGTGCTGTTCTTACTTGAACGAGCATCCCACTTATGATTAACCTCTATTGCAAGCATCTGCAACTACAACAAAAGTATTAAGGTAAACCTAACCATAGCATGAAACATATGGATCCAAATCAGCCCCTTATGAAGCAACGCATAAACTAGGGTTTAAGCTTCTGTCACTCTAGCAACCCATCATCTACTTATTACTCCCCAATGCCTTCCTCTAGGCCCAACTAATGGTTAAGTGTTATGTAGTCGACGTTCACATAACACCACTAGAGGCTAGACAACATACATCTCATCAAAATATCGAACGAATACCAAATTCACATGACTACTAATAGCAAGACTTCTCCCTTGTCCTCAGGAACAAATGTAACTACTCACAAAGCATATTCATGTTCATAATCAGAGGGGTAATAATATGCATAAAGTATCTGAACATATGGTCTTCCACCAATTAAACCAACTAGCATCAACTACAAGGAGTAATTAACACTACTAGCAACCTACTAGCACCAATCCCGGACTTGGAGACAAGAATTGGATACAAAAGATGAAATAGGGTTTTGAGATGAGATGGTGCTGATGAAGATGTTGATGGAGATTGCCCTCTCCCAATGAGAGGAGCGTTGGTGATGACGATGGCGATGATTTCCCCCTCCGGGAGGGAAGTTTCCCCCGCAGAATAGCTCTGCCGGAGCTCTAGATTGGATCCGCTAAGGTTCCGCCTCGTGGCGGCGGAGTTTTGTCCCGAAAGGTTGCTTCTTATTTTTTTTCTCGACGAAAGACTTCATATAGGAGAAGATATTCATTGGATAGCCACCAAGGGGCCCACGAGGTAGGGGGCGCCCTAGGGGGGCGCCCCCCACCCTCGTGGAAAGGGTGTGGGCCCCCTGGTCTTCATCTTTGGCGAGGATTTTTCATTATTTATTATAAGGTATTCCGTGGAGTTTCAGGACTTTTGGAGTTGTGCAGAATAGGTCTCTAATATTTGCTCCTTTTCCAGCCTAGAATTCCTGCTACCAGCATTCTCCCTCCTTATGTAAACCTTGTAAAATAAGAGAAAATAGCCATAAGTATTGTGACATAATGTGAAATAACAGCCCATAATGCAATAAATATCGATATAAAAGCATGATGCAAAATGGACGTATCAACTCCCCCAAGCTTAGACCACGCTTGTCCTCAAGCGAAAGCCGATAACAATAAATATGTCCCCATGTTTAGAGGTAGAGGTGTCGATAAAAATAAAATACGAACATGAGGGCATCATGATTATTCTCATAACAGCAACATACATAGATATTGTCATATGATTACTTATGTTCAAGTGATGATCTATTCACAATGCAAAAGTATGAATCAGAAACCTTATTGAGAACCAACAAACTATAACCTCAGTCATTGAAGCAATTACAATTTATCATAACATCAGAAAGAGTCTATGTCAGAGCTAAAAAGCAAGTCCACGTACTCAACTATCATCTAGTCCTTCATAATTGCTAACACTCGCGCAATACTTGTGGTTACGGAGTTTTAATCGGACACAGAGACAGATAGGGGCTTATAGTTTCGCCCCACAACCTTTTACCTCGAGGGTAATGTCAACAATAATAACTCATGCCCCCCTACATCCAATTATATATATATATCAGGTTCTTTCCAACATGCTGGGCTTGCCAAAGGATAAAATGAAAAAGGGAGAGGTGAAGATCACCATGACACTTGCATGAGGTAGAAGATAATAATAAAAGATAGGCCCTTCGCAGAGGGAAGCAGAGGTTGCCATGCACTTTTATGGTTGGATGCACAAAATTTTAATGCGAAAGAATGTCACTTTATATTGCCCCTTGTGATATGAACCTTTATTATGAAGTCCGTCGTTTTTATTATTTCCACATCACAAGATCGTATAAAGCTTATTTCTCCCACACTAATCATACATATTTAGAGCAATTTTTATTACTTTGCACCGATGACAACTTACTTGAAGGATCTTACTCAATCCATAGGTAGATATGGTGGACTCTCATGGCAAAACTGGTTTAAGGGTATTTAGAAGCACAAGTGGTATCTCTACTTGGTGCTGAGAATTTGGCTAGCATGAGGGGGAAAGGCAAGCTCAACATGTCGGACGATCCATGACAACATACTTTGTCTCAGATATAAGAAAACATAACCCATTACGTTGTCTTCCTTGTCCAACATCAACTCTTTAGCATGTCATATTTTGATGAGTGCTCCCAATCATAAAAGATGTCAATAATAGTATATTTATATGTGAAACCTTTCTTTACTTATTACTTCCTATTAATTGCAACGATGACCAAAGCTATGTCTTCCAACTCCCAACAACTTTTAATCATCACACTCTTTCTATGTGAAGTCATTACTATCAATAAGATCAATATGATTTTTTTTTTCTTCTTATTCTTTTCTTTTCTTTTTTTATTCACCCAAGATCATAGCAAGAAAATCAAGCCCTTGAATCAACACTAATCTTTATTATATAGCTCACAGACTCGATTACATAGAGAGATCATAAAGCCAAACTTAAAACTAGATCATGCCATAAACATTATTCTACTAGATCAAAATACTACTAATAGGATCGAACTAAGGAAAACGGTAAAGATAGGAGTTGTGATTGTGATACAATACCGGGGCACCTCCCCCAAGCTTGGCAGTTGCCAAGGGGAGTGCCCATACCAGATACTCAATTCTTCTTTGTTGGAGGAGACGGTGGTGATTTTGTTGATGGCGTAGGCTTCTTCCTTAATTTTCATTTGAGGACAGAATTTTGGTCCCTTAGGTCCTCGATCTCATGTTCCAGGCTCAGTATCTTTTTGCATAGTTCCTGCTTGTTTTCCTGCAAGAGTCGAAAAGGGATAAACTCGATCTTAGGTTTCTTTACCCTATCCGGGAGGCTTGACTTTTTGAACTCCACATGCATGTCCCCAGGTTGAGGTAGTGGGACTTCATCTTCATCTGAGCTCGTCTCCTCCTTTCCCTTGGGTTCATAGTCTTCTTCTTATTCCGTGGTCCAACCATAATGCTCCACCTCTCCATAGACCTTAGGGTCTGCAAGGTAATCAGCCACATAGCTTTCTCCTTCCGAATCCTGGGACGACATGTTGCTCTGTCTGCAACAGGATGGCTCAAAACAAAGAAAAGAGATTTTTGCGTGATACGGGAGTCAAAACCCCCGGGAGGTTATATAATGAATTTTTACCGACCAAAATACGTGTTCTGTAAGAAAACGGAGTCTGGAAGGCACACGAGGAGCTCATGAGGTAGGGGGGCGCGCCCTCCACCCTCGTGGGGCCCTCGTGTCCTTCCCGGACTGCTACTTGATTTTCTATTTTTCTAAATATTCCAAAACGGAGAAATATTGCCTTAAAAATTGTTTTGGAGTCGGTTTACTTACCGTACCACATACCTATTCCTTTTCTGCCTCTGAAACGTTCTGGAAAGTGTCCCTTATGTAGTCCTCTGGGGTTACGGTTTCAATAATATTGGTTTCAATATTTATGGGATTATCTGAGATATAATGTTTAATTCTCTGACCGTTTACCACCTTCGGGTTTGTGCCTTCGAAGTTGTTGATTTTTATGGCACTGGAACAATAGACCTCCTCGATAACATAGGGGCCTTCCCATTTAGAGAGAAGTTTTCCTGCAAAAAATCTTAAACGAGAGTTGTATAGCAATACATAATCACCTACATTAAACTCACGCTTTTGTATCCTTTTGTCATGCCATCTTTTAACCTTTTCTTTAAACAACTTGGCATTTTCATAAGCTTGGGTTCTCCATTCATCAAGTGAGTTAATATCAAATAACCTCTTTTCACCGGCAAGTTTAAAATCATAGTTGAGCTCTTTAATAGCCCAATATGCCTTATGTTCTAGTTCAAGAGGTAAGTGACATGCTTTTCCATATACCATTTTATACGGAGACATACCCATAGGATTTTTATATGCGGTTCTATAGGCCCATAATGCATCATCAAGTTTCTTGGACCAATTCTTTCTAGACCTATTGACAGTATTTTGCAAAATTAATTTGAGTTCTCTATTACTCAATTCTACTTGACCACTAGACTGTGGGTGATACGGAGATGCAATTCTATGATTGACGTCATATTTAGCAAGCATTTTACGGAAAGCACCATGAATAAAATGTGAACCACCATCAGTCATTAACTATCTAGGGACTCCAAACCTCGAAAAAAGAACTTCTTCAAGCATTTTAATAGAGGTGTTATGATCAGCACTACTAGTTGGAATAGCTTCTACCCACTTAGTAACGTAATCAACGGCAACTAAAATATGTGTATATCCATTAGAGGCAGGAAAATGTCCCATATAATCAAAGCCCCAAACATCAAACGATTCAATAACAAGTGAATAATTCATAGGCATTCTTTGACGTCTACTAATATTACCAATTCTATGCCATTCATCACAAGATAGGACAAACTTACGGGCATCCTTCAAGAGAGTAGGCCAATAAAAACCGGATAGCAATACCTTATGTGCAGTTCTATCTCCCGCGTGGTGTCCTCCATAAGTTTCGGAGTGGCACTTGCGTAGGATCTGTTCCTGTTCATGCTCAGGTACACAACGTCTAATAACACCATCTACTCCTTCTTTATAAAGGTGTGGGTCATCCCAAAAGTAATGTCTCAAATCATAGAAAAACTTTTTCTTTTGTTGGTATGTGAAGCTAGGTGGTATAGATTTAGCAACTATGTAATTAGCATAATCAGCATACCAAGGGGTACTACGAGAAGTACTTATGACATTTAATTGTTCATCAGGAAAGCTATCATCAATAGGTAGTGGGTCATCAAGAACATTCTCTAACCTAGATAAGTTGTCTGCAACGGGGTTCTCAGCTCCTTTTCTATCAACAATATGTAAATCAAATTCTTTTAGCAAGAGAACCCATCTAATAAGTCTAGGTTTAACATCTTTCTTCTCCATAAGATATCTAATAGCAGCATGATCAGTGTGGATAGTTACTTTAGAATCAACAATATAAGGTCTGAACTTATCACAAGCAAATACAACTGCTAAAAGTTCTTTTTTAGTAGTAGCATAATTTCTTTGAGCATTGTCTAGAGTCTTACTAGCATAATGGATAACATTTAATTTCTTATCAACTCTTTGCCCTAGCACAGCACCTACAGCATAATCGCTAGCATCACACATAATTTCAAAGGGTAAATTCCAATCAGGTGGCTGAACAATAGGTGCAGAGACTGATGCTTTCTTAAGTATTTCAAATGCTTCTACACAATCATCATCAAAGACAAATGGTATATCTTTTTGTAATAAATTAGTCAGAGGCCGAGAAATTTTTGAGAAGTCCTTAATGAACCTCCTATAAAATCCGGCGTGACCAAGGAAACTTCTTATACCTTTGATGTCCTTGGGACATGGCATCTTTTCAATAGCATCAACCTTGGCTTTATCAACTTCAATACCGCTTTCAGAAACTTTATGACCCAAGACAATACCTTCATTAACCATAAAGTGGCACTTTTCCCAATTCAAGACTAGATTAGTTTCTTCACATCTCCGCAAAAATCGATCAAGATTGCTCAAGCAATCATCAAAATAAGATCCATAGACGGAAAAGTCATCCATGAAAACCTCGCAAATCTTTTCACAAAAGTCAGAGAATATAGCCATCATGCATCTTTGAAAGGTAGCAGGTGCATTACATAAACTAAAAGGCATACGCCTATAAGCAAAAGTACCAAAAGGGCATGTAAAAGTAGTCTTTCATAGATCTTTAGCCGACACAAGTATTTGAGAGAAACCAGAATAACCATCTAGAAAGCAGTAATGTGTATGTTTGCATAATCTTTCTAGCATTTGATTGATAAATGGTAAAGGGTAATGATCTTTCTTAGTAGCCTTATTTAATTTGTGGAAATCAATTACCATCCTATAACCTGTAATAATTCTTTGTGGAATCAATTCATCTTTATCATTAGTAACAACAGTAATACCTCCCTTCTTAGGGACACAATGAACAGGACTTACCCACTGACTATCAGCAACGGGATAAATTATACCTGCCTCCAGAAGCTTTAGTATTTCTTTTCTTACCACTTCTTTCATTTTAGGATTCAGACGTCGTTGAGGATCACAAACTGGTTTGGCATCTGCTTCCAAATTTATTTTATGTTGACATAGAGTGGGACTAATGCCCTTAAGTTCATCAAGAGTATATCCAATAGCAGCACGGTGCTTCTTCAGAGTTTTCAATAATCTTTCTTCTTCATGCTCTGAAAGGTTAGCACTAATAATAACAGGATATATCTTCTTTTCATCAAGATAAGCATATTTAAGATTATCAGGCAACGGTTTAAGCTCAAACACGGGATCACCCTTAGGTGGAGGGGGATCCCCTAGGATTTCAACAGGCAAATTGTGTTTCAGAATAGGTTCATGTTTAAAGAATACTTCATCTATTTCCATTCTTTCATTCATAAACATATCATTCTCATGGTCTAGCAAATATTGTTCTAAAGGATCATTAGGAGGTACGACAATAGAAACAAGACCAATAATTTCATCCTTACTAGGCAATTCTTGTTCACGGTGTTGTTTACTACATTTAGAGAAATTAAACTCATGAGTCATATCATCTAAGCCGACAGTAACAACATCCCTTGTGCAATCTATGGTAGCATTAACAGTATTTAAGAAGGGTCTACCAAATATAATGGGACAAAAGCTATCTTGTGGGGAACCAAGAACAAGAAAATCAGCAGGATATTTAGTTTTCCCACACAAGACTTCAACATCTCTAACAATTCCCATTGGTGAAATAGTATCTCCATTAGCAAGTTTAATAGTAACATCAATTTCTTCTAACTCAACAGGTGCAATGTCATGCATAATTTCTTTGTATAAGTCAATAGGTATTGCACTAGCACTAGCACCCATATCACATAAGCCATGATAACAATGATCTCCTATTTTAACAGAAATAACAGGCATGCCTACCACAGGTCTAGGTTTATCGGTATCACGGGGTTTAGCAATTCTAGAAGTTTCATTATAGAAGTAAATAACATGCCCATCTATATTATCAGACAAGAGATCTTTAACAATAGCAATATTAGGTTCAACTTTAACTTGCTCAGGAGGTGTATATGTTTTAATATTGCTTTTACGAACCACAGTTTAAGCTTTAGCATGATCCTTTATCCTAACAGGGAAAGGTGGTTTCTCGACATAACAATTAGGAACAATAGGATCATTATAAGTGACAGTATTTTCTTCAACTTTAATAGGTGCAACTACTTTTACTTCTATGGGAGGATGATATTTAAACCACTTCTCCTTAGGGAGATCAACATAAGTAGCAAAAGATTCACAGATAGAAGCTACTATCTCAAAATCAAGTCCATATTTAGTGCTAAACTTATGGAAAATATCGGTATCCATAAAAGATTTAACACAATCAAACTTAGGTGTCATACCTGACTCCTTACCTTTGTCGAGATCCCAATCTTCAGAGTTGCGTTTAATTCTATCCAATAAATCCCATCTAAATCCAATAGTCTTCATCATAAAAGAGCCAGCACAAGAAGTATCAAGCATGGTGCGATTATTTTCAGAAAGCCGAGCATAAAATGTTTGAAGAATTGTTTCTCTTGGAAGCTCATGATTGGGGCATGAATATAAGATTGATTTAAGCCTCCCCAAGCTTGAGTGATGCTTTCTCCTTCGCGAGGCCAAAAATTATATATATAATTACGATCACGATGAACAAGATGCATAGGGTAATACTTTTGATGAAATTCCAATTTCAATCTTCTATAATTCCATGATCTCATATCATCACATAGCCTATACCATATCAATGTGTCTCCCTTCAAAGATAAAGGGAAGACCTTCTTCTTAGCAACATCATCGGGTATACCTGCAAGCTTAAATAATCCACAAACTTCATCCACATATATTAGGTGTTCATCTGGATGCTTTGTTCCATCTCCTGTAAAAGGATTAGCTAGCAGTTTTTCTATCATACCCGAAGGATACTCATAAGGAATTTCATTTTAAATAGGTTCAGTAGGTTGAGGAGCAACTCTTTGCTCTACTGGTCGGGGTGAAGATACCCCGAACAAACCCCTCAGAGGATTACTTTCCATAGTAACAAGTGACAGTAAATTTCAGCACACTATATAAATTTTATCTTACCAAATTCCACCTACCAAAGGCGCTTCACTCCCCGGCAACAGCGCCAGAAAAGAGTCTTGATGACCCACAAGTATAGGGGATCTATCGTAGTCCTTTCGATAAGTAAGAGTGTCGAACCCAACGAGGAGCAGAAGGAAATGATAAGCGGTTTTCAGCAAGGCATTCTCTACAAGTACTGAAACAAGTGGTAACAGATAGTTTTGGGATAAGATAATTTGTAACGAGCAACAAGTAACAAAAGTAAATAAAGTGCAGAAAGGTGGCCCAATCCTTTTTGTAGCAAAGGACAAGCCTGGACAAACTCTTATATAAGGAAAAGTGCCCCCGAGGACACATGGGAATATCGTCAAGCTAGTTTTCAGCACGTTCATATGATTCGCATTCGGTACTTTGATAATTTGATATGTGGGTGGACCGGTGCTTGGGTGATGTTCTTACTTGAACAAGCATCCCAATTATGATTAACCTCTATTGCAAGCATCCGCAACTACAACAAAAGTATTAAGGTAAACCTAACCATAGCATGAAACATATGGATCCAAATCAGCCCCTTACGAAGCAACGCATAAACAAGGGTTTAAGCTTCTGTCACTCTAGCAACCCATCATCTACATATTACTTCCCAATGCCTTCCTCTAGGACCAAATAATGGTGAAGTGTTATGTAGTCGACGTTCACATAACACCACTAGAGGCTAGACAACATACATCTCATCAAAATATCGAACGAATACCAAATTCACATGACTACTAATAGCAAGACTTCTCCCTTGTGGCCTTGTCCTCAGGAACAAACGTAACTACTCACAATGCATATTCATGTTCATAATCAGAGGGGTAATAATATGCATAAAGGATCTGAACATATGATCTTCCACCAATTAAACCAACTAGCATCAACTACAAGGAGTAATTAACACTACTAGCAACCTACTAGCACCAATCCTGGACTTGGAGACAAGAATTGGATACAAGAGATGAACTAGGGTTTTGAGATGAGATGGTGCTGATGAAGATGTTGATGGAGATTGCCCTCTCCTGATGACAGGAGCATTGGTGATGACGATGGCGATGATTTCCCCCTCCGGGAGGGAAGTTTCCCCGGTAGAACAGCTCTACCGGAGCTCTAGATTGGATTCGCCAAGATTCTGCCTCGTGGTGGCGGAGTTTCATCCCAAAAGGTTGCTTCTTATTTTTTTTCTCGACGAAAGACTTCATATAGGAGAAGATGGTCATCGGAGAGCCACCAGGGGGCCCACAAGGTAGGGGGCACGCCCCCCACCCTTGTGGAAAGGGTGTGGGCCCCCTGGTCTTCATCTTTGGCGAGGATTTTTCATTATTTATTATAAGGTATTCTGTGGAGTTTCAGGACTTTTGGAGTTGTGCAGAATAGGTCTCTAATATTTGCTCCTTTTCCAGCCCAGAATTCCAGCTACCAACATTCTCCCTCCTTATGTAAACCTTGTACAATAAGAGAGAGTAGCCATAAGTATTGTGACATAATGTGAAATAACAGCCCATAATGCAATAAATATCGATATAAAAGCATGATGCAAAATGGACGTATCATATATCATATATACTTTTGTTCACTTTGTCATCCTTCTTATCCGCCAAGTATTTGGGGCAGTTCCGCTTCTAGTGACCATTTCCTTTGGAGTAGAAGCACTCAGTTTCAAGCTTGGGTCTAGCGTTGGGCTTCTTCATGGGAGTGACAACTTGCTTGCCATTCTTCTTGAAGTTCCCTTTCTTTCACTTGCCCTTTTACTTGAAACTAGTGGTCTTGTCAACCATCAACATTTGATGATTTTCTTGATTTCTACCTTCGTTGATTTCAGCATCACGAAGACCTCGGGAATCATTTTCATCATCCCTTGCATATTATAGTTCATCACGAAGTACCAGTAACTTGGCGATACTGACTAGAGAACTCTGTCAATCACTATCTTATCTGGAAGATTAACTCCCACTTGATTCAAGCGATTGTAGTACTCAGACATTCTGAGCACATGCTCACTGGTTGAGCTATTCTCCTCCATCTTGGAGGCAAAGTACTTGTCAGAGGTCTCATACTTCTCGACTTGGGCATGAGTCTGAAATACCAATTCAGCTCTTGGAACATCTTATATTCTCCGTGGCGTTCAAAATGTTTTTGAAGTCTCGGTTCTAAGCCGTAAAGCATGGCGCACTAAACTATCAAGTAGTCATCATACCGAGCTTGCCAAACGTTCATAACATCTGCATCTTCTCCTGCAATAGGTCCGTCACCTAGTGGTGCATCAAGGACATAATTCTTCTATGCAGCAATGAGGATAATCCTCGGATCACGGAGCTAGTCCGCATCATTGCTACTAACATATTTCAACATAGTTTTCTCTAGGAACATATCATAAATAAAGCGGGGAAGCTATAAGCGAGCAATTGATCTACAACACAGATATGCAAATACTATTAGGACTCAGTTCATGATAAATTTAAGTTCAATTAATCATATTACTTAAGAACTCTCACTTAGATAGATAACCCTCTAATCATCTAAGTGATCACGAGATCCATATCAACTAAATCATGTCCGATCATCACGTGAGATGGAGTAGTTTTCAATGGTGAACATCACTATGTTGATCATATCTACTATATGATTCACGCTCGTCCTTTCGGTCTCAGTGTTCCGAGGCCATATCTTCATATGCTAGGCTCGTCAAGTTTAACCCGAGTATTCTGCATGTGCAAAACTAGCTTGCACCCGTTGTATGTGAACGTAGATCTTATCACACCCGATCATCATGTGGTGTCTCAGCACGAAGAACTGTCGCAATGGTGCATACTGAGGGAGAACACTTATAGCTTGAAATTTTAGTAAGGGATCATCTCATAATGCTGCCGTCGTACTAAGCAAAATAAGATGCATAAAAGATAAACATCACATGCAATCAAAATATGCGACATGATATGGCCATCATCATCTTGTGCCTTTGATCTCCACGTCCAAAGTACCGTCATGGTCTCCATCGTCACCAACATGACACCATGATCTCCATCATCTTGATCTTTATCAATGTGTCGTCACATGGTCGTCTCGCTAACTATTGCTTTTGCAACTATTGCTATCGCATAGCGATAAAGTAAAGCAATTATATGGCGCTTGCATCTTATGCAATAAAGAGGCAACCATAAGGCTCCTGCCAGTTGCCGATAACTTTAACAAAACATGATCATCTCATACAACAATTTATATCTCATCATGTCTTGACCATATCACATAACAAAATGCCCTGCAAAAACAAGTTGGACGTCCTCTACTTTGTTGTTGCAAGTTTTACGTGGCTGCTACGGGCTTCTAGCAAGAACCGTTCTTACGTACGCATCAAAACCACAACGATTTTTCATCAAGTGTGTTGTTTTAGCCTTCAACAAGGACCGGGCGTAGTCAAACTCGATTCAACTAGAGCTGAAGAAACAGACACCCACTATCCACCTATGTGTGAAGCACGTCGATAGAACTTGTCTCATGAACGCGGTCATGTAATGTCGGTCTGGGCCGCTTCATCCAACAATACCGCTGAATCAAAGTAAGACATGCTGGTAAGCAGTATGACTATTATCGCCCACAACTCATTGTATTCTACTCGTGCATATAACATCTACGCATAGACCTGGCTCGGATGCCACTGTTGGGGAACGCAGTATTTCAAAAAAATTCCTACGATCACGCAAGATCTATCTTGGAGATGCATAGCAACGAGAGAGGAGAGTGTGTCTACGTGCCTCATAGACCGAAAGCGGAAGTGTTAAGCAACGCGGTTGATGTAGTCGAACGTCTTCACGATCCAACCGATCAAGTATCGAACATACGGCACCTCCGCGGTCTGCACATGTTCATCTCAGTGACATCCCTCGAACTCTTGATCCACCTGAGGTCGAGGGAGAGTTTCATCAGCACGACGGCGTGGTGACAGTGAAGATGAAGTTACCGGCGCAGGGCTTCGCCTAAGCACTGCAACGATATGACCGAGGTGTGTTTCTATGGAGGGGGCACCGCACATGGCTAAGAGAAACTTTGGTGTGTCCTTGGGGTGCCCCCCTCCAACGTATATAAAGGGGGGAGGGAGGAGGAGGCCGGCAAGTGGAGGAGGAGCGCCATGGGGGGTAGGATTCGCCCCCCCCCCTTTCCTATTCCAACAAGGAGAAGGGGGAAGGTGAGGGAGGAGAGAAGGAAAGGGGGCCTGACCCCCCTAGTCCAATTCTGTTTGGGCTAGGGGGGTGCGCACGCCTTGCCTTGGCCTGCCTCTTCTCTTCCACCAATAGGCCCATGAGGCCCAATAGCCCCTCGGGGGGTTCCAGTAACCCCCTGGTACTCCGAAAAATACCCGATACACCTCAGAACTATTCCAGTGTCCGAATATAGTCTTCCAAAATATCAATCTTTATGTCTCGATCATTTCGAGACTCCTTGTCATGTTCGTGATCTCATCCGGGACTCCAAACTATCTTCGGTACATCAAAACACATAAACTCATAATATCGATCGTCATCGAACGTTAAGCGTGTGGACCCTACAGGTTCGAGAACTATGTAGACATGACCGAGACTCATCTCCGGTCAATAACCAATAGTGGAACCTGGATGCTCATATTGGCTCCCACATATTCTATGAAGATCTTTATCGTTCAAACCGCATAACAACATACGTTGTTCCCTTTGTCATCGGAATGTTACTTGCCCGAGATTCGACCGTTGGTATCATCATACCTAGTTCAATCTCGTTACCGACAAGTCTCTTTACTCATTCCGTAATGCATCATCCCTTCACTAACTCATTAGTCACATTGCTTGCAAGGCTTATAGTGATGTGCATTACCGAGAGGGCCCAGAGATACCTCTCCGACATTCGGAGTGACAAATCCTAATCTCGATCTATGCCAACTCAACAAACACCATCGGAGACACCTGTGGAGCATCTTTATAATCACCTAGTTACATTGTGACGTTTGATAGCACACTAAGTGTTCCTCCGGTATTCGGGAGTTGCATAATCTCATAGTCATAGGAACATGTATAAGTCATGAAGAAAGTAATATCAATAAACTAAACGGATGGGTCTTGTCCATCACATCATTCTCTAATGATGTGATCCCGTTCATCAAATGACAACACATGTCTATGGCTAGGAAATTTAACCATCTTTGATTAACGAGCTAGTCAAGTAGAGGCATACAAGGGACACTTTGTTTGTCTATGTCTTCACACATGTACTAAGTTTCCGGTTAATACAATTCTAGCATGAATAATAAACATTTATAATGATATAAGGAAATATAAATAACAACTTTATTATTGCCTTTAGGGCATATTTCCTTCAGTCTCCCACTTGCAGTAGAGTCAATAATCTAGTTCACATCGTCATGTGGTTTCACACCAATAGTTCACATCTTTATGTGATTAGTTCACATATTCATGTGACTAATACCCAAAGGGTTTACTAGAGTCAATAATCTAGTTCACATCTCTATGTGATTAACACCCAAAGAGTGATCATGTTTTGCTTGTGAGAGAAGTTTAGTCTACGGGTCTGCAACATTCAGATCCGTATGTATTTTGCAAATTTCTATGTCTACAATACTCTGCACAGAGCTACTCTAGCTAATTGCTCCCACTTTCAATATGTATCTAGATTGAGACTTAGAGTCATCTAGATCGGTGTCAAAAGCTTGCATCACGTAACTCTTTACGACGAACTCTTTTATCACCTCCATAACCGAGAAATATTTCCTTAGTCCTCTAAGGATAATTTTGACCGTTGTCCAGTGATATACTCCAAGATCACTATTGTACTCCCTTGCCAAAATCATGCTAAGGTATACAATAGGTCTGGTACATAGCATATCATACTTTATAGAACCTATGACTAAGGCATAGGGAATTACTTTTCTTTCTCTTTCTGTTTTCTGCCGTGGTCGGGTTTTGAGTCTTACTCAACTTCATTGAAAAAACTTATCAAGCGGCTTGATCTATATCTATAGATCTTGATGCTCAATATGTAAGCAGCTTCACCGAGGTCTTTCTTTGAAAAACTCCTTTATGCTTTCCAGAAAATTCTACATCATTTCCGATCAAAAATATGTCATTCACATATAGTTATCAGAAAGGCTGTAGTGCTCCCACTAACTTTCTTGTAAATACAGGCTTCACCGCAAGTCTGTATAAAACCATATGCTTTGATCACACTATCAAATCATATATTCCAACTCCGAGAGGCTTGCACCTGTCCATAAATGGATTGCTGGAGCTTGCACACTTTGTTAGCACCTTTAGGATCGACAAAACCTTTTGGTTGCATCATATACAACTCTTCTTTAAGATATCCATTAAGGAATGCAGTTTTGACATCCATTTGCCAAATTTCATAATCATGAAATGCGACAATTGCTAACATGATTCGGACAGACTTAAGCATCGCTACGGGTGAGAAGGTCTCATCGTAGTCAACTCCTTGAACTTGTCGAAAACCTTTCGCAACAAGTCGAGCTTTGTAGATAGTAATATTACCGTCAGTGTCAGTCTTCTTCTTGAAGATCCATTTATTCTCTATGTCTTGCCGATCATCGGGCAAGTCAACCAAAGTCCACACTTTGTTTTCATACATGGATCCCATCCTAGATTTCATGACCTCAAGACATTTCGCAGAATCTGGGCTCATCATCGCTTCCTCATAGTTCGTAGGTTCGTCATGGTCAAGTAACATAACCTCCAGAACAGGATTACCGTACCACTCTGGTGCACATCGTACTCTGGTTGACCTACGAGGTTCGGTAGTAACTTGATCAGAAGTTTCATGATCATCATCATTAGCTTCCTCACTAATTGGTGTAGGAATCACTGGAACTAATTTCTGTGATGAACTACTTTCCAATTCGGGAGAAGGTACAATTACCTCATCAAGTTCTACTTTCCTCCCACTCATTTCTTTCGAGAGAAACTCCTTCTCTAGAAAGGATCCATTCTTAGCAACGAATATCTTGCCTGCGGATCTGTGATAGAAGGTGTACCCAACAGTCTCCTTTGGTTATCCTATGAAGACAAATTTTTCTGATTTGGGTTCGAGCTTTGAAGTTTTTTTTCACATAAGCATTGCAGCCCCAAACTTCAAGAAACGACAACTTGGGTTTCTTGCCAAACCACAGTTCATATGGTGTCATCTCAATGGATTTATATGGTGCCCTATTTAACGTGAATGCAATTGTCTCTAATGCATAACCCCAAAATGATAGTGGTAAATCGGTAAGAGACATCATAGATCACACCATATCCAATGTAGTACGGTTATGATGTTCGGACACACCATTACGCTGTGGTGTTCAAGGTGGCGTGAGTTGTGAAACTATTCCACATTGTTTTAAATGAAGGCCAAAACTCGCAACTCAAATATTCGCCTCTGCGATCAGATCATAGAAACTTTATTTTCTTCTTACGATGATTCACCAATTCACTCTGAAATTCTTTGAACTTTTCAAATATTTCAGACTTATGTTTCATCAAGTAGATATACCCATATCTGCTCAAATCATCGGTGAAGGTCAGAAAATAGCGATACCCGCCGCGAGCCTCAACACTCATTGGACCGCATTCATCGGTATGTATTATTTCTAATAAGTCAGTGGCTCGCTCCATTGTTCCGGAGAACGGAGTCTTAGTCATCTTGCCCATAAGGCATGGTTTGCAAGCATCAAATGATTCATAATCAAGTGATTCGAAAAGTCCATCCGCATGGAGTTTCTTCATGCGCTTTACACCAATATGACCTAAACAACAGTGTCACTAGTATGTTGCACTATCATTATCAACTTTGTATCTTTGGCATCAATATTATGAATATGTGTATTGCTACCTCTTGAGCATGCGTTGGTTTTTCATTGAAGAGGAAAGGGTGATGCAGCAAAGTAGTGTAAGTATTTCCCTCAGTTTTTGAGAACCAAGGTATCAATCCAGTAGGAGACTACACTCAAGTCGCCTAGTACCTACACAAACAATCAAGAACCTAGCAACCAACGCGATAAAGGGGTTGTCAATCCCTTGACGGCCACTTGCAAAAGTGAGATCTGATAAAGATAATAAGATAAATATTTTTGGTATTTTTGTTGTATAGATTGAAAAGTAAAGATTGCAAAATAAAATAAATGGTAAAGTATAATTGTAGATCAGAAACTTATATGATATAAAATATACCCGGGGGCCATAGGTTTCACTAGTGGCTTCTCTCATGATAGCATGTATTACGGTGGGTGAACAAATTACTGTCGAGCAATTGATAGAAAAGCACATAGTTATGAGAATATCTAGGCAATGATTATGAAATATAAGCATCACGTCCGTATTATGTATACCGAAACGATTCTGCATCTACTACAATTACTCCACACATCGACCACTATCCAGCATGCATCTAGAGTATTAAGTTCATAAGAATAGAGTAATGCTTTAGGCAAGATGACATGATGTAGAGGGATAAACTCAAGCAATATGATATAAACCCCATCTTTTTATCCTCGATGGCAACAATCCAATACGTGTCTTGCTGCCCCTACTGTCACTGGGAAAGGACACCGCAAGATTGAACCCAAAGCTAAGCACTTCTCCCATTGCAAGAAAGATCAATCTAGTAGGCCAAACTAAACCGATAAGTCGAAGAGACTTGCAAAGATATCAAACCATGCATATAAGAATTCAGAGAAGAACCAAATATTTTTGATAGATAAACTTGTTCATAAATCCACAATTCATCGGATCTTGGCAAACACACCGCAAAAGAATATTACATCGAATAGATCTCCAAGAACATCGAGGAGAACTTTGTATTGAGAACCAAAGAGAGAGAGAAGAAGCCATCTAGCTAATAACTATGGACCCGAAGGTCTGTGGTAAAATACTCACACATCATCGGAGATGCTATGGTGTTGATGTAGAAGCCCTCCATGATCGAATCCCCCTCCGGCAGATCGCTGGAAAAGGCCCCAGATGGGATCTCACGGGTACAGAAGGTTGCGGCGGTGGAAAAGTGGTTTCGTGGCTCTCCTGGATGTTTTTAGGGTATAAGAGTACATATAGGCGAAAGAAGTACGTCGATGGAGCTACGAGGGGCCCACGAGGGTGGGGGCGCGCCTACCCCCCTGGGCGCACCCTCCTGCCTCGTGGCCGCCTCATTGCGTCTCTGACTTCCACTCCAAGTCTCCTCGATTGCGTTTGTTCCAAGAAAGATCCTCGCGAAGGTTTTGTTCCGTTTGGATTCCGTTTGGTATTCCTTTTCTGCGAAACATTGAAATAGTCAAAAAAAACAGAAACTGGCACTGGGCCTCCGGTTAATAGGTTAGTCCCAAAAATAATATAAAAGAGCATATTAAAGCCCATTAAACATCCAAAACAGATAATATAATAGCATGGAACAATAAAAAATTATAGATATGTTGGAGACGTATCAGCATCCCCAAGCTTAATTCCTGCTCGTCCTCATGTAGGTAAATGATAAAAATAGAATCTTTGATGTGGAATGCTTCCTAACATAATTTTCAATGTAATTTTCTTTATTGTGGCATGAATATTCAGATCCGAAAGATTCAAGACAAAAGTTTAATATTGACATAAAAATAATAATACTTCAAGCATACTAACCAAGAAATTATGTCTTCTCAAAATAACATAGCCAAAGAAAGCTCATCCCTATAAAATCATATAGTTTGGCCATGCTTCATTTTCGTCACACAAAATGCTCCCATCATGCACAACCCCGATGATAAGCCAAGCAATGGTTTCATAATTTAGTATTCTCAAAAAAATTCAAGTTTCACGCAATACATGAGCGCGAACCATGGACATAGCACTATAGGTGGAACAGAATATGATGATGGAGGTTGTGTGGAGAAGACAAAAAGGGGACAAAGTCTCGCATCGACACGGCTAATCAACGGGCTATGGAGATGCCCATCAATCGATGTCAATGCGAGGGGTAGGATTTCCATGCAACGGATGCACTAGAGCTATAAATGTATGAAAGCTCAACAAAAGAAACTAAGTGGGTGTGCATCCAACTTGCTTGCTCATGAAGACCTAGGGCATTTTGAGGAAGCCCATTGCTGGAATATACAAGCCAAGTTCTATAATGAAAATTCCCACTAGTATATGAAAGTGACAAAATAAGAGACTATCTATCATGAAGATCATGGTGCTACTTTGAAGCACAAGTGTGGAAAAAGGATAGTAACATTGTCCCTTCTCTCTTTTTCTCTAATTTTTTGGGCCTTCTTTTTTTATTTGGCCTTTCTCTCTTTTTTGACTTTTTTTGTTTCCTCACATGGGACAATGATCTAATAATGATGATCATCACACTTCTATTATTTACAACTCAAAAATTACAACTCGATACTAGAACAAAATATGACTCTATATGAATGCCTTCAGCGGTGTACCGGGATGTGCAATGATTCAAGAGTGACATGTATAAAAAAATATGAGCGGTGGCTTTGCCACAAATACGATGTCAACTACATGATCATGCAAGGCAATATGACAATGATGAAGCATGTCATAATAAACGGAACGGTGGAAAGTTGCATGGCAATATACCTCGTAATGGCTATGGAAATGCCATAATAGGTAGGTATGGTGGCTGTTTTGAGGAAGATATAAGGAGGCTTATGTGTGATAGAGCGTATCATATCACGGGGTTTGGATGCACCGGCGAAGTTTGCACCAACTCTCGAGGTGAGAAAGGGCAATGCAAGGTATCAAAGAGGCTAGCAATGATGGAAGGGTGAGAGTGTGTATAATCCATGGAGTCAACATTAGTCATAAAGAACTCACATACTTATTGCAAAAATCTACAAGTCATCAAAACCAAGCACTGCGCGCATGATCCTAGGGGGATAGATTGGTAGGAAAAGACCATCGCTCGTCCCCGACCTCCACTCATAAGGAGGACAATCAAAGAAATATCTCATGCTTCAAATTTGTCACACAACTGTTACCATACGTGCATGCTACGGGACTTGCAAACCTCAACACAAGTATTTCCAAAATTCACAAATACTCAACTACCATGACTGTAATATCACCATCTTTATATCTCAAAACAATCATCAAGTATCAAACTTCTCATAGTATTCAATGCACTCTATATGAAAGTTTTTATTATACCCATCTTGGATGCCTATCATATTAGGACTAATTTCATAACCAAAGCAAATTACCATGATGTTCTCAAAGACTCTCAAAATAATATAAGTGAAGCATGAGAGATCAATAATTTCTATAAAATAAAACCACCATCGTGCTCTAAAAAGATATAAGTGAAGCACTAGAGCAAAATTATCTAGCTCAAAAGATATAAGTGAAGCACATAGAGTATTCTAATAAATTCCGATTCATGTGAGTCTCTCCCAAAAGGTGTGCACAGCAAGGATGATTGTGGTAAACTAAAAAGCAAAGACTCAAATCATACAAGACACTCCAAGCAAAAGACATAGCATGTGGTGAATAAAAATATAGCCTCAACTAAAGTTACCGATAGACGAAGACGAAAGAGGGGATGCCTTCCAGGGAATCCCCAAGCTTAGGCTTTTGGTTGTCCTTGAATTTTACCTTGGGGTGCTTTGGGCATCCCCAAGCTTAGGCTCTTGTCACTCCTTGTTCCAAAATCCATCAAATCTTTACCCCAAAACTTGAAAACTTCACAACACAAAACTCAACAGAAAATCTCATGAGCTCCGTTAGTATAAGAAAATAAACCACCACTTTAAGGTACTATAATGAACTCATTCTTTATTTATATTGGTGTTAAACCTACTTTATTCCAACTTCTCTATGGTTCATATCCCCCGATACTAGCCATAGATTCATCAAAATAAGCAAACAACACACGAAAAATAGAATTTGTCAAAAATAGAACAGTCAGTAGCAATCTAGAGGTTTCGAATACTTCTGTTACTCCAAAAATTCTGAAAAATTAGGAAGACCTAAATAATTTGTATATTGATCTACTTCAGTTGTAATTGGTATTTTATCGCTCTCTGGTAAAAAGTGAAAATTATTCTCGTGAGCGCATACTTTCTGTTTTTATCGGCAAGATCAAACAACAATCACCCAAGAAGATCCTAAAGGCTTTACTTGGCACAAACACTAATTAAGACATAAAAAACACAATCATAACAGAGGATAGATGATTTATTTATTACTAAACAGCAACAAAAAGCAAGGAACAAAAATAAAATTGGGTTGCCTCCCAACAAGCGCTATTGTTTAACGCCCCTAACTAGGCATAAAAGCAAGAATAAATCTAGATATTGTCATATTTGGTATGCAATTATTCAATTCAACACTTATAACCCTTAGGAGGTTCTTTGTTTTTGCTAATGATCAAACTCCTAGGTAGGAAATCAAGAAATTCATTTGTAGCAAAAGGTTCCTTAATGAAATCTAAAAAGTTGGGGTGAACACTTATTGATTTGAGATCTTCATTTTTCTTACTAGAAGATTCACCCTTATTTTTAGGAACATAGATAAATTTGGAAACTTTGGTAGGAGGAGGATTTCAGGTGTTCTTAAAGGCACAGAAAGTGGACCCCAAGTTTGTAATAATATCTTTGAGTTTATCAAGTCTAGTGGAATCTTGATCTATCTTTTCAATTGACTATGGGTTCCTTTTCCTTAAGATTTTTCAGAGTAACTCCTACCTTAGATCCATATTGAGTAATTTGGTTGTGGATATTTTTATCCAAATTTTCAATTAACTCTACAGTGGCAATTATTTTCAATAATATCAAGCCTTTGCATCACATGTTCCAAAGTTAAAATAGTTCCATTGACCAAAAGAGGTTGTGGGCCTAACAAATCTATCATAGCATTATAAGAATCAAAAGTATGGCTTCCTCCCTCCGGTAATGGTGTCAAGAACATATCTATACCAAGGAGTGATGCCTAGATAAAAAATGCGAAGAAGAACGAATATTTTGAGCATTGCAAATTCTATACCAAGCATCTTTTAGGTTTTCTCCCTCCCTTTGTTTAAAATTAAGAACTTCATTATCAAGAGTGTTAACAATGATAGGAGAACTGGCCATGAGGAAAATAAACGATCTAACACACAAGCACTCAAGAAGCGAGCGAAAAAGAGGTGAACAGAAAAGGGGCGAAGAAAACGGCAAAGGTGAAGTGGGGGAGAGGAAAACGAGAGGAAAATGGCAAATAATGTAATGCGAGGGAGAAGAGTTTGTGATGGGTACTTGGTATGTCTTGACTTGAGCATAGATCTCCCCGGCAACGGCGCTAGAAATCCTTCTTGTTACCTCTTGAGCATGCATTGGTTTTCCCTTGAAGAGGAAAGGGTGATGCAGCAAAGTAGCGTAAGTATTTCCCTCAGTTTTTGAGAACCAAGGTATCAATCTAGTAGGAGACTACATGCAAGTCGCCTAGTACATGCACAAACAATCACCAACCTTGCAACCAACGAGACAAAGGGGTTTTCAATCCCTTCACGGCCGCTTGCAAAAGTGAGATCTGATAAAGATTTCAATCCCTCAGTTTTGATCTAGATAAATATTTTTGGTATTTTTGTTGTATAGATTGAAAAGTAAAGATTGCAATATAAAATAAATAGTGAACTAAAATTGTAGATCGGAAACTTATATGATATAAAATAGACCCGGGGGCCATAGGTTTCACTAGTGGCTTCTCTCATGATAGCATGTATTACGGTGGGTGAACAAATTACTGTCGAGCAATCGATAGAAAAGCGCATAGTTATGAGAATATCTAGGCAATGATTATGAAATATAGGCATCACGTCCGTGTTAAGTAGACCAAAACGATTCTGCATCTACTACTATTACTCCACACAATGACTGCTATCCAACATGCATCTAGAGTATTAAGTTCATAAGAACAGAGTAATGGTTTAGGCAAGATAACATGATGTAGAGGGATAAACTCAAGCAATATGATATAAACCCCATCTTTTTATCCTCGATGGAAACAATACAATACGTGCCTTGCTGCCCCTACTGTCACTGGGAAAGGACACCGCAAGATTGAACCCAAAGCTAAGCACTTCTCCCATTGCAAGAAAGATCAATCTAGTAGGCCAAACTAAACTGATAATTCGAAGAGACTTGCAAAGATATCAAATCATGCATATAAGAATTCAGAGAAGAACCAAATATTGTTCATAGATAAACTTGGTCATAAATCCACAATTCATCGGATCTCGGCAAACACACCACAAAAGAATATTACATCGAATAGATCTCCAAGAAC
The DNA here is from genome assembly GCF_003073215.2 of Triticum urartu. Taxonomy (NCBI): domain Eukaryota; kingdom Viridiplantae; phylum Streptophyta; class Magnoliopsida; order Poales; family Poaceae; genus Triticum; species Triticum urartu. The sequence goes on from NC_053027.1 coordinate 290,620,908, forward strand.
ATCGAGGAGAACTTTGTATTGAGAACCAAAGAGAGAAAAGAAGCCATCTAGCTAAGAACTATGGACCCGAAGGTCTGTGGTAAACTACTCACACATCATCGGAGAAGCTATGTTGTTGATGTAGAAGCCCTCCGTGGTCGAATCCCCCTCCGCTAGATCACCGGAAAAGGCCCCATATGGGATCTCACGGGTACAGAAGGTTGCGGCGGTGGAAAAGTGTTTTCGTGACTCTCCTGGACGTTTTTAGGGTATAAGAGTATATATAGGCTAAAGAAGTATGTCGGTGGAGCTACGAGGGGCCCACGAGGGTGGGGGCGTGCCTACCCCCCTGGGCGTGCCCTCCTACCTCGTGGCCGCCTCATTGCGTCTCTGACTTCCACTCCAAGTCTCCTAGATTGCGTTTGTTCCAAGAAAGATCCTCACGAAGGTTTTGTTCCGTTTGATATTCCTTTTCTGCGAAACACTGAAATAGGCAAAAAATAGAAACTGGCACTGGGCCTCCTATTAATAGGTTAGTCCCAAAAATAATATAAAAGAGCATATTAAAGCCCATTAAACATCCAAAACAGATAATATAATAGCATGGAACAATCAAAAATTATAGATACGTTGGAGACGTATCATGTATCACTACGATCAAGATTCAATAAACATTCACCTTGGGTGTATGACCACAGAAGGTTTTATTCATGTAAACAGAATAACAATTATTCTTTGACTTAAATGAATAATCGTATTACAATAAACATGCTCCAATCATATTATGCTCAACGCAAACACCAGATACACTAATCCCGAAGGTAAAGGGAGTGTGCGATGGTGATCTTATCAACCTTGGAATCACTTCCAACACACATCGTCACCTCGCCCTCAACTAGTCTCTGTTCATTTTGTAACTCTTGTTTCAAGTTACTAATCCCAGTAACTGAACCAGTATCAAATACCTAGGGGCTACTATGAACATTAGTAAAGCACACATCAATAACATGTATATCATATATACTTTTGTTCACTTTGCCATCCTTCTTATCCGCCAAGTATTTAGAGCAGTTCCGCTTCCAATGACCATTTCCTTCGCATTAGAAGCACTCAGTTTCAGGCTTGGGTTTAGCTTTGGGATTTTTCATGGGAGCGATAACTTGCTTGCCATTCTTATTGAAGTTCCCTTTCTTTCCCTTGCCCTTTTACTTAAAACTAGTGGTCTTGTCAACCATCAACACTTGATGCTTTTCTTGATTTCTACCTTCGCCGATTTCAGCATCGTGAAGAGCTCGAGGAATCGTTTTCGTCATCCCTTGCATATTTATAGTTCATCACGAAGTTCCAGTAACTTGGTGATAGTGACTAGAGAACTCTGTGAATCACTATCTTATCTGGAAGATTAACTTCCACTTGATTCAAGCGATTGTAGTACTCAGACATTCTGAGCACATGCTCACTGGTTGAGCTATTCTCCTCCATCTTGTAGGCAAAATACTTGTCAGAGGTCTCATACCTCTCGACTCGGGCATGAGTCTGGAATACCAATTTCAGCTCTTGGAACATCTTATATGCTCCTTGTCGTTCAAAACATTTTTGAAGTCCCAGTTCTAAACCGTAAAGCATGGCGCACTAAACTATCAAGTAGTCATCATACCGAGCTTGCCAAACGTTTACAACATCTGCATCTGCTCCTGCAATAGGTCCGTCACCTAGCGGTGCATCAAGGACATAATTCTTCTGTGCAGCAATGAGGATAGTCCTTAGATCACGGACCCAGTCCGCATCATTGCTACTATCATCTTTCAACTTATATTTCTCTAGGAACATATCAAAAAAAATAATCAGGGAGCTACGTCGCAAGCTATTGATCTAAAACATAGATATGAAAATACTATCATGACTAAGTTCAATTAATCATATTACTTAAGAACTCCCTCTTAGATAGACATCCCTCTAGTCATCTAAATGATCACACGATCCATATCAACTAAACCATCTCTGATCATCATGTGAGATGGAGTAGTTTTCAATGCTGAACATCACTATGTTGATCATATCTACTATATGATCACGTTCGGCCTTTCGGTCTCAGTGTTCCGAGGCCATATCTGCATCTGCTAGGCTCGTCAAGTTTAACCCGAGTAGTCCGCGTGTGCAAAGCTGGCTTGCACCCATTGTATGTGAACATAGAGCTTATCACACCCGACCATCACGTGGTGTCTCGGCACGACAAACTATAGCAACGGTGCATACTCAGGGAGAACACTTATACCTTGAAATTTAGTGAGGGGTCATCTTATAATGCTACCGCCGTACAAAGCAAAATAAGATGCATAAAGGATAAACATCACATGCAATCAAAATATGTGACATGATATGGCCGTCATCTTCTTGTGCCTTTGATCTCCATCTCCAAAGTATCATCATGATCTCCATCATCACCGGGATGACACCATGATCTCCATCATCTTGATCTCTATCAATGTGTCGTCACATGGTCGTCTCGCCAACTATCGCTTTTGCAACTATTGTTATCGCATAGCGATAATAGTAAAACAATTATATGGCGCTTGCATCTTATGCAATAAAGAGACAACCATAAGGCTCCTGCCAGTTGTCGATAACTTTAACAAAACATGATCATCTCATACAACAATTTATATCTCATCACATCTTGACCATATCACATCACACATGCCCTGCAAAAACAAGTTAGACGTCCTCTACTTTGTTGTTGCAAGTTTTACGTGGCTGCTACGGGCTTCTAGCAAGAACCGTTCTTACCTACGCATCAAAACAACAATGATTTTTCGTCAAGTGTGTTGTTTTAACCTTCAACAAGGATCGGATGTAGTCAAACTTGATTCAACTAAAGTTGGAGAAACAGACACCCGCCAGCCACCTATGTGCAAAGCATGTCGGTAGAACCAGTCTCATGAACGCGGTCATGTAATGTCGGTCCGGGACGCTTCATCCAACAATACCGCCGAATCAAACTAAGATGTTACTAGTAACTAGTATGACTATTATCGCCCACAACTCTTTGTGTTCTACTCGTGCATATAACATCTACGCATAGACCTGGCTCGGATGCCACTGTTGGGGAACGCAGTATTTCAAAAATTCCTACGATCACTCAAGATCTATCTAGGAGATGCATAGAAACGAGCGGGGAGAGTGTGTCCACGTACCCTCATAGACCAAAAGTGGAAGCGTTTAGTAACGCGGTTGATGTAGTCGAATGTCTTCGCGATTCAACCGATCCAAGCACCGAATGTATGACACCTCCGTGTTTAGCACACGTTCAGCTCGATTAGGTCCCTCGAGCTCTTGATCTAGTTGAGGACAAGGGAGAGTTTCGTCAGCACGACGGTGTGTTGACGGTGATGATGAAGTTATCGTCGCAGGGATTCGCGTAAACTCTACAACGATATGACCAAGGTGTGTAACCGTGGAGAGGGGCACCGCACACGGCTAAGAAAAAACTTGGTGTGTGTCGGTGTCAAAACCGGCGGATCTCGGGTAGGGGGTCCCGAACTGTGCGTCTAGGCCGGATGGTAACAGGAGGCAAGGGACACGAAGTTTTACCCAGGTTCGGGCCCTCTCGATGGAGGTAAAACCCTACGTCCTGCTTGATTAATATTGATGATATGGGTAGTACAAGAGTAGATCTACCACGAGATCAGAGAGGCTAAACCCTAGAAGCTAGCCTATGGTATGATTGTTGATGTGTATGTTGTCCTACGGACTAAAACCCTCCGGTTTATATAGACACCGGGTAGGGTTAGGGTTACATAGAGTCGGTTACAAGGGTAGGAGATCTTCATATCCGTATCGCCAAGCTTGCCTTCCACGCCAAGGAAAGTCCCTTTCGGACACGGGACGGAGTCTTCAATCTTGTATCTTCATAGTCCAGGAGTCCGACTGAAGGTATAGTCCGGCTATCCGGACACCCCCTAATCAGGACTCCCTCAGTAGCCCCTGAACTAGGCTTCAATGACGACGAGTCCGGCGCGCAGATTGTCTTCGGCATTGCAAGGCGGGTTCCTCCTCCAAGTACTTCAAAGAAGATTTTGAACACAAAGATAGTGTCCGGCTCTGCAAAATAAGTTTCCACATATTGCCATAGAGAGAATAATATTTACACAAATCTAATCTGCTGACTTACTCCGTAGTGTGACATCACACCACGGCCAAGCTTTTATTCGAACCGTTTTACTGTCCCATCTTAGCATGTTATGCGAGGCGGTTTCCTTGGCACGTCTTGTTAAAGCAGAGATCGTGTCCCCTTATTCCGGGATTCTCATCAATACGGGCGTGGGTAACCCAACCGCGCCATTGATTACGGCGCTTGGAGATAAGCGAGTTTTACCAGGCTGGTGGGGACATGTAGTCGCGTCCACCCATATAAGGGGATAAGGATCCACCTTTTCACCCAAGCCTTCTTCCTCCTTTGCCTATCCATTCTTGCGCACTCGAGCTCCAACACCCAAGTCCGCACTACCACCTCAACCTTCTCCAGTCATGTCCGGAGCGGGAGGCAAGTGGATGGTCTCCTCCGTCACGGAGGGACACATCAAAAAGCTAAGGAAGGCCAGATATCTGGCTAGCGACATCGCGCACCGGCTTCCCGAAAAGGGGCAGCTCATCCCCACTCCTAGGCCCCATGAGAGGGTGGTATTCCTCCCCCATTTCCTCCACGGACTGGGCTTCCCTCTGCATCCATTTGTCCGGGGGCTCATGTTCTACTACGGCCTGGATTTCCACGATCTGGCCCTAAACTTCATCCTCAACATCTCGGCGTTCAACGTCAAGCCAAAGGTGGTGCGCGGCAGCCAGGCGGAGTGCGGCGGTGCAATGGTTGGCAAGATGGCCAACGTCATGTGGCTCGAGGGCTCCTTTGTGGAGACCCTGAAGGGGTGGCAATCATGGTGGTTTTACGTCACTGAGCCGCGCGACGCCGAATGGGTCGCGCCCCCCGAGTTCCGGTCTGGACCCCCAACGCGGCTCATGTCCTGGAAAGAGATGGGCCTATCGTGGGGTAAAAAAGGAGAGCTGACCGGACTCCAAACATGCGTCAAAACCCTGGTGGACAAGAAGCTCAGACTTGTCAACGTAGTCTAGGTTATGCTCATCCGCTTGATCCTCCCATGCCAATAACGGGCTTTCAACCTGTGGGAGTTCAACCCGGGGCGGCACCAGACTCTAAACAGGCTCTTTGACATGACGTACGAAGATTCCTGGAAGGTGCTTTTCAAGGGCGCCGAGGCTCCCGCATCCGCTACTGAGGATCGCGGATTCAGTGCGCAGCGTCACGCTCTCGCGGTAAGCTATTTTTTTCCTTTACAGGGTGTCAGTTTTTCATAGTTTGACTCTATGCGGGATCTAAACTCCCTTACCTTTGACAGGATTGGCAGGTGATGTCCGGACAGATCAACTGTCCGGCTCCTTTGCCCGAAGGCCCAGCGGACGCTCACTTGGCGAAGCTGCTGGTTCCGGCACCCTATGTGGTGCCGGAGAAGAAGGTCAAGAAGAAGGCCGCGGGGACTCGAAAGAGTGCCCGACGCCCGGAGGTGTCAGATTCATCATCCGACGAATCCAAGACGCACTCCTCCCGTGAAGACGGGGAGGAGGAAGAAGAGACCCCTCCCCCTCCAGCGGGGGAAGGGAAGAAAAGGAAGGCCGCCCTCTCTGAGGAGGCCGGAGGGTCCAAGAAGGGGAAAACCCTTCCTCCGGACTACTCCGCCGACGCCGACGACGGCGGAGATGAGTGGCAGCCCAGGGCCAAGCCCCTGGCAAAATCGTAAGTATCCGGATACCGGAGTAATTCATAGTATTCGTTTATTGCACAACTTTCCCTTATGTCGAATATGCTTATGCAGCCCACCCAAAGACCGGCTCGACGCGTCGTCGAGCGGCTCACTGGACTCGTTGGAGGTGAACTCGCTTCCGACGGCTTCCTCCCCCGCCCTACGGACGACACCGAGGTGTTTTCCTAACAGGTTCCAAGCAAGGAGGAGGTGGTCCCGGAGGCGCCGCAAGGTGACCTCCCGGACTCCAGGAGTAAAGGGGATGAAACCCCCCAGGGCTCCAAGTCCGGCTCTAGGCCGGACACAGCTCTGGAACCTTCAAAGGTTCCAGAGTCCGGCGGGGGACCTCCTTCCAAGAGGAGCAAGTCCACCGTGCCGGCGGCCTCCGTCCAACCGGAGGCACCGGACAATATGTTGGAGGCGCTCCAAGGCGCCTCCATCGACGAGGAGCACCGCGCTATTATGAGTGCGGTGGTCCAGAAGGTTCAGTCCGCAAAAAACGGACTGACTGAAGCTTGTACTAGCCTTTTGACAGGCTTCGAGGTAAGTAAAGAAAGTGTAAATAATAGTACCACATAGACAGTAGCCCCTGATGCTCTGTTTGGCGTTCGGGAAGAAAAGCCGAATAGAGGATCAAATAGAATTCGCAGGAGTCTAACAAAAAATGAGTCAATATGCATGTGCAGGCTACCCTGCTTGCGTCCGCCGCACTGACTGCGGAAGTGGACACGCTAAAGCAGGACCTTGAAAGGTCCGAGCAAGAGCTCGAGCGTGCCAAGAAGCAGCTCGAGGACAATGAAGGTAAGAAATACCTTGTTAAATATATATATATATAAGGTGCAATTGCAAAAAATGACAGGATTAACATGGCTATTGTAGGGGCCACATCTGAGGTGGCAACCCTTAAGCAAGCGCTGCTCGAGGCTGAGAAGAGTGCGGCCGCGGGCGCACCGAGCGGGAGAGGTATGAGGCCGAGGTTGGCAAGGTGCGGCAAGAGCTCCAGGTTCTCATGAAGAAACATGAGAGTTTGGATCTTGACTCAAAGACGCGAGCGTCCGAGCTCGCGGCGGCTATTGAAAATGCCAAGTCTGCCAAGACCGAATCCCAGAAGACCCTCCAAGAGTTGGATGAGGTGAAGAAGATAGCGGCGGGTAAGGCATTCTTTATGCAAAGTAAACACGTAAGCGTGAGTTACTTGATACTTACCCGAATCCGGAGCTCTCCAGGGGCATTTGCAGATCTTCCCCGGAGTGTATCCGATGCCACCGCATTCTATCGAGCCGAGGAGGGTAGCTCGACGGAGAAGGTGTTCTGGTCTCAGTATGCTGAGGCCGGACACCCCGTGCCCCTGAGCGACCAGATGAAGCAACTGGTCGAGCTCCACAAGGCGGCCGAACAGGCCATGAAGGGCCTCCTAGTTCGGCTGTGGCCTGGAGAGGCTCTGCCTGGGACCTATTTCGGGCTGGTGCGGCGGCTGGTGGAGGCCTGTCCAAGGCTCGAAGTCATCAAGCGCTCCGTCTGTATTGAAGGTGCCCGTAGGGCCTTTGCCCGTGCTAAGGTGCACTGGGGCAGGCTGGATGCGGAGAAGCTTGTGAAGGACGGGCCACCAGCGGGGAAAGAGCATCGCAAGCCCGAAAATTACTATAAGGATGTTCTAAAGGGTGCCCGCCTTGTGGCGGATGAATGTACTAGGGATGTAATTTTTGAGTAAAACTCGCTCGTTTTTGTCCTGTGCGCTGAAAACTTGTTCATATGCGCTGAGCAATGCTGCTTGAATTTAAAATATTACCTTCTGTGCGGTTGTTTATCAATACTGAGAGATGGCGAGTCGTCGGCTTCTGCCCCCTTGCCGCTAGTGCTGGGGTGTTCGGGGATAAACCTGGGCGCTCTTTTTCCCATATTTGGGTCCTTCAAGGGAGGCGCTCAGCCCAATGAACGAGGCAATCGGACTATAATGCGTGAACACTCTCACTTAGCCATAGAATTCTATAATTTTAAATTTCGGCGAAGCCCCTAGTATTCGGAAGACCGAGTTCGGGGCGCTATCCACGCCTTGGCCGGACAGAGCCGACTCCTCGCCCTGAGTGGCATAAGTCTTTAGGGACTTGAAAAAACCTCTAGAACAGCGACCAGCTCTCGCTTCATCATGACAGTCAGTTTTAGCTTTCTCCACTGAGGTGCTCGGCCCAGCTCAACTGGGGCACAATCGCAGCGGTTCTCCTAGTGCTACCTTAGCCGATATAGCGGAACGTAAGGCACCAAAACATAGGAGCCGGGCAAACCCAACTATTGACCTAAGACATGATTCGGAGCCGATGCATATAGTGCAATAAGTTCGGGGTGCCGCACTTGTGAAAGTGTTCGGACTTCTCACACCATATTGAGGGGTGCTAAAAGCCCCTGGCGTATTTTGGCCGTACCAAGTTGTACGGGTACAACATGTCGTTAAGGAACATTTGTTTATAAAAAGATAATGCAAAAATAGACAAAAGCTATGCATTGTTTAAAAATAGATGCGATCAAAGCAGAACGATACAAGTAATGCGATAAATGAAAAGTTTGACTATTTAACATGTCTGCTCCAGGGGCAAGCTGCGGAATAGTATGCGAAACAGGTATACTGCTCGTGATAGAGACCACCTGGGATTTCCGTAATGCGGCATGGCTTGTCTGCTTCCCTGGTTCTTGCATCGTTTGGGCGGCAATTGAACTGCCGAACAGGCCTTCCGAAGAGTAGAGTCCTGGAAGTAAGAGAAAGGTAAAAAATCGGCAGCCCCTGGTGCGGTTTAAGTCGTGTTTTGGGTGTGCCGTGATGGTGCCCCTCCCCCTATGCCCATGGTATTTCCAGAGCATAGTTATGGACACGAAGTACTGGCGTCGCCTTTTTGCGAGGGTTGGGGTTGGGGCCGCATTGCTACGCCTGCTCGGAACGTGCCAGGCGGTCTTGTTGTAGGTTACTCCGGGCACGCTTGACAGTGTCCAGACATTTAATGGCCGGACTGGAGAACTGCCTGGAGAGGCTGCTTTGTACTTCCGTTGCAAGGGCCGCCGTGTGCTCCTCCGTTCGGAGGGAGCGTTCGGTGTTTCCATTGACCGTAATTACTCCACGAGGGCCTGGCATCTTGAGCTTAAGGTATGCATAGTGCGGTACCGCATTAAATTTGGCGAATGCGGTTCGTCCGAGCAGTGCATGATAGCCACTGCGGAATGGGACTATGTCGAAGATCAATTCCTCACTTCGGAAATTATCCGGGGATCCGAAGACCACTTCAAGTGTGACTGAGCCTGTACAGTTGGCCTCTACACCTGGTATTACGCCTTTAAAGGTCGTTTTGGTGGGCTTAATCCTCGAGGGATCGATGCCCATTTTTCGCACTGTATCCTGGTAAAGCAGGTTCAGGCTGCTGCCGCCGTCCATGAGGACTCTAGTGAGATGAAATCCATCAATAATTGGGTCTAGAACCAATGCGGCAAATCCGCAATGACAGATGCTAGTGGGATGGTCTCTTCGATCAAAGGTGATCGGGCAGGAGGACCATGGGTTGAACTTTGGGGCGACTGGCTCTACCGCGTATACGTCCCTTAACGCGCGCTTCCGCTCCCTTTTGGGGATGTGGGTGGCGTATATCATGTTCACCGTCCACACTTGTGGGGGAAAACCCTTCTGTCCATTGTTGTTCGCCGGCCGGGGCTCGTCGTCGTCATCTCTATGCAGCCCCTTGTCTTCATTGTCGGCGCTTAGCTTGCCTGCCTGCTTGAACACCCAACAATCCCTGTTGGTGTGATTGGCCGGCTTTTCGGGGGTGCCATGTATTTGGCACAAGCGGTCGAGTATTCGGTCCAAGATGGACGGGCCCCTAGGATTCCTTTTGAATGGCTTCTTCTGCTGACCGGATTTAGAGCCTCTGAATCCGGCATTAACTGTCGTATCCTCAGCATTGTCGCCGTTAATGCGGCGCTTCTGCTTGTTGCGACGCGACCTGCCACTAATGTCCCTGGTGTCCGAACTACCAGGGTTCTTGGTCATATTGTTGCTATGGGCGAGCCAGCTATCTTCTCCCGCGCAAAAGCGGGTCATGAGTGTCGTGAGTGCTGCCATAGATTTCGGCTTTTCCTGTCCGAGGTGCCGGGCCAGCCACTCATCACGGATATTGTGCTTGAAGGCTGCTAGGTCCTCAGCGTCCGGACAGTCGACTATTTGATTTTTCTTTGTTAGGAACCGTGTCCAGAATTGTCTGGCCGATTCCTCTGGCTGCTGGATTACGTGACTTAGGTCATCGGCGTCTGGGGGTCGTACATAAGTGCCCTGGAAATTGTTGAGGAATGCGGCTTCCAGGTCCTCCCAACAACTGATTGATCCTGTTGGCAAGCTGTTGGGCCAATGCCGAGCTGGTCCTTTAAGCTTGAGTGGGAGGTATTTGATGGCGTGAAAATCGTCGCCGCGGGCCATGTGGATATGAAGGAGATAATCCTCGATCCGTACCACAGGGTCTGTTGTGCCATCATATGATTCGATGTTTACGGGTTTGAAACCCTTGGGGATTTGATGATCCATTATTTCGTCTATAAAGCACAGTGGGTGTGCGGCGCCTCTGTACTGGGCGATATCATGACGTAGCTCCAATGAGCTTTGTCTACTGTGTTCGGCCCTGCCGAATTTGTGGCCGGCATGACGGTTACCGTCTCGAGCCATGGGGTGCCCACGCGATCCGTAGATCGATCGTGTTTGCCCTTCCTTGTCCTCCAACATGTCTCGTAAGTCCGGCGCATATTCCCGTGCCTTGGTATGGGGTGCGGCTTGAGTGGAGGGATGGGAGGCCTCTCTGTCGCGGCCATGAGGTGGCCGTTCGGCTGCATCAAGTGCTTCCTCCTCTAATCGGGGTAGCAACTTGCGCTTTGGGTAACTCTTGGAGGGGCGTTCGAGTTTATGCTCTTCGGCCGCAAGGACTTCAGTCCATCTGTCAACCAGCAAATCTTGATCAGCTCTGAGTTGTTGCTGTTTTTTCTTAAGGCTTCTTGCCGTGGCCATAAGCCTGCGTTGGAAACGCTTTTGCTCAACGGGATCCTCTGGCACGACGAATTCATCGTCGTCGAGGCTTGCCTCGTCTTTGGAGGGAGGCATATAATTATCGTCCTCAACCTCTCTGTCTGCCGCTCTCTCATGAGGGCTGGTTTCTCCATCCTCCTGTGCTAAACCTTGCTGGAGGGGGTTTTCTTCGGCACTCTCTAGAGTATTATTATCTCCCGTGCTGGAATCGCCGTTTTTGTGTTGGCGGGATTTTGAGCGGCGCCGCTGACGCCGGCGCTTGGGCTGTTTCTTGGAGGGGTCATCCTCCGCTGTTCCATCGCCCTCTCCCTCTTTTGGGGTGTCCACCATGTATATGTCATATGACGAGGTGGCTTTCCAGGGCCTAGTAGGCGCTGGTTCTTCATCATCTCCTTCATCGGCGTCCATACCGTCGATGTCTTCGGAGTCGAAGTCGAGCATGTCGGTTAAGTCATCGACAGTGGCTACAAAGTGGGTGGTGGGTGGGTTTTGAATTTCTTCATCGTCCGTACCCCAACCTTGCTGACCGTAGTCCGGCCAGGGCTCTCCTGATAAAGAGAGAGACTTCAGTGATTTCAGGATATTGCCAAAAGGCGAGTGCTGAAAGATGTCTGCGGCAGTGAACTCCATGATTGGTGCCCAATCGGATTCGACTGGCAGGGGCGCGGAGGGTTCGGAGTCCGGAGAGGAGTCCGGCTCCTTGGAGTCACGAGCCTCGCAGAGTACGGGGTTGGTGTTCGGCTCAATCGCCGTTTGGATCACAGCCCCCGAGGTGGCGTCCAACCGCCCATCCTCGATCGGCGTAGTTGACTCCGAACTAAGGGTCGGAGCCGCTGCGGGTGCGGCCTCCAGGGCACCGTTCGACGGCAGAGTTAGATCATGCTCGTCATGACAGTGCGGCGCGCTCGGTGGTGGTTCGAATCCGTCGAAGATCAAGTCCCCGTGGATGTCAGCCGTGTAGTTTAAACTTCCGAATCTGACCTGACGGCCAGGGGCGTAGCTTTCGATCTGCTCTAGACGGCCAAGTGAATTGGCCCGCAGTGCGAAGCTGCCAAAGACGAAGATCTGTCCGGGGAGGAAGGTCTCACCCTGGACTGCATCTCCATTGATGATCGTAGGAGCCATCGGGCCTGACGGCGACGGCACAGAGGAACTCTCAATGAAAGCACCAATGTCGGTGTCAAAACCGGCGGATCTCGGGTAGGGGGTCCCGAACTGTGCGTCTAGGCCGGATGGTAACAGGAGGCAAGGGACACGAAGTTTTACCCAGGTTCGGGCCCTCTCGATGGAGGTAAAACCCTACGTCCTGCTTGATTAATATTGATGATATGGGTAGTACAAGAGTAGATCTACCACGAGATCAGAGAGGCTAAACCCTAGAAGCTAGCTTATGGTATGATTGTTGATGTGTATGTTGTCCTACAGACTAAAACCCTCCGGTTTATATAGACACCGGGTAGGGTTAGGGTTACATAGAGTCGGTTACAATGGTAGGAGATCTTCATATCCGTATCGCCAAGCTTGCCTTCCACGCCAAGGAAAGTCCCTTCCGGACACGGGACGGAGTCTTCAATCTTGTATCTTCATAGTCCAGGAGTCCGGCTGAAGGTATAGTCCGGCTATCCTGACACCCCCTAATCCAGGACTCCCTCAGTGTGTCTTTGGGGTGCCCCCTGCCCACGTATATAAAGGAGGGAGGGAGAGAGGCCGGCCCCCTAGGGGCGCGCCAAGAGTATGGAGTCCTACTAGGACTTCCAAGTCTAGTAGGAATCCCTTTCCTTTTCGGAGTAGGAGAGAAGGAAAGAGGGAAAGAGAGAGGGAGTAGGAAAAGGCAAGGGGGCGCCGCCCCCTTCCACTAGTCCAATTCGTACCCACGGGGGGGGGGGGGGGGGGCGGGGGGGGGGGGGGGGGTGTGCCACCTCCCCTTGGCATGCCTCCTCTTTTCCCGTATGGCCCAATAAGGCCCACTACTTCTCCCGGTGAATTCCTGTAACTCCCCAGTTCTCCGAAAAACACCCGAATCACTCGAAACCTTTCTGATGCCCGAATATAGCCTTCCAATATATGAATCTTTACCTCTCGACCATTTTGAGACTCCTCGTCATGTATGTTATCTCATCCGGGACTCCGAACAAACTTCGGTCATCAAATCACATAGCTCATAATACAAATCGTCATCGAACGTTAAGCGTGCGGACCCTATGGGTTCGAGAACTATGTAGACATGACCGAGACACATCTCTAGTCAATAACCAATAGCGGAACCTGGATGCTCATATTGGTTCCTACATATTCTTCGAAGATCTTTGTCAGTCAAATCGCATAACAACATACGTCATTCCCTTTGCCATCGGATGTTACTTGCCCGAGATTCGATCGTCGGTATCTCCATACCTAGTTCAATCTCATTTCCGGCAAGTCTCTTTACTCGTTCTGTAATGCATCATCCCACAACTAACTCATTAGTCACATTGTTTGCAAGGCTTATTATGATGTGCATTACCGAGAGGGCCCAGAGATACCTCTCCGATACACGGAGTGACAAATCCTAATATCGATCTATGCGAACTCAACAAACACCTTCGGAGACACCTGTAGAGCATATTTATAATCACCTAGTTACGTTGTGACGTTTGAGAGCACACAAGGTGTTCCTCCGGTATTTGGGAGTTGCATAATGTCATAGTCAGAGGAACATGTAGAAGTCATGAAGAATGAAATAGCAATAAAACTAAACGATCATTATGCTAAGCTAACGGATGGGTCTTATCCATCACATCATTCTCTAATGATGTGATCCCATTTATCAAATGACAACACATGTCTATGGTTAGTAAACTTAACCATCCTTGATTAACGAGCTAGTCTTAGTAGAGGCTTACTAGGGACACTGTGTTTTGTCTATGTATCCACACATGTATTAAGTTTCCGGTTAATACAATTCTAGCATGGATAATAAACATTTATCATGATATAAGGAAATATAAAATAACAACTTTATTATTGCCTATAGGGCATATTTCCTTCAAAAATACTGGTGGAAAAAGATACCAAAGGGGGCCACCCAGGGGCCACAACCCCAGGGGCGTGCCTACCCCCCAGGGCACGCCCCCTGGCTTGTGGGCACCCTGGACCGTCTACAACCCTAACTTCAACTCCATATATACCTATTCATGAAGAAAAAAATCAAAGAGAAGGATTCAGCGCGTTTTACGATACAGAGCCGCCACCGCCTCCTATTTTCATTGGGAGGGCTGGTCTGGAGTCCGTTCGGAGCTCCGAAGGGTGGAATCCATCACCGTCGTCATCATCAACCTTCCTCCATCACCAATTCCATGATGCTCACCGTCGTGAGTGAGTAATTCCATCGTACGCTTGCTGGCCAGTGATGGGTTGGATGAGATTTATCATGTAATCGAGTTAGTTTTGTTAGGGTTTGATCCCTAGTATCCACTATGTTCTGATATTGATGTTGCTATGACTTTGCTATGCTTAATGCTTGTCACTAGGGCTAGAGTGCCATGATTTCAGATATGAACCTATTATGTTTTCATGAATATATGTCTGTTCTTGATCCTATCTTGCAAGTTGTAGACACCTATTACGAGTTATTATCCGCATACCCCAAGGTGACAATAATTGGGATTCTTTCTGGTGATTACCGTAGTTTGAGGAGTTCATGTATTTACTAAGTGCTAATCCTTTGTTCCAGTTCTATATTAAAAGGAGGCCTTAATATCCCTTAGTTTCCATTAGGACCCGCTGCCATGGGAGGGTAGGACAAAATATGTCATGCAAGTTCTTTTCCATAAGAACGTATGACTATATACGGAATACATGCCTACATTATATTGATGAGCTAGTTTTGTGTCATCCTAGGTTATAGCCGCTACATGATGAATATCATCCAACACAATTATCATTGCCGATCCAATGCCTACAGGCTTTTCACATATTTATCTTCGCTAAGTTACTTTCGTTTCTACTGCTGTTACAATCACTACAAACGGCCACTGTTTCTATTGCCACGGTTACCATTACTTCCATAATACATTGCTATTTAAAACTTTGTTGTAGATATTAAGTCTTTCAGGTGTGGTTGAATTGACAACTCAACTGCTAATACTTGTCGATATTCTTTGGCTCCTCTTGTGTTGAATCAATAAATTTTGGTTGAATACTCTACCCTCGAAAACTATTGCGATCCCCTATACTTGTGGGTTATCAGAAGAATACATCCATCTATTGATAGCACGAAATTTTATAGATGATCGTGCACTCATTGCTAGAATAGAGGCTAGAGATGAGATTAGATGCGAAGCAACGTCTACTTCTTTAGAATCGAAGAAGAGATAAGTGTGCAAGCTTGAGAAGTCATAGATCAACAATGAAGGCATCGAGAAGAAATTTATCCAACTTGTGGGAGCAGTTATGAAAGTTAGATATTTTTTAAAATGTCTAATTATGATTCTTGTTTTCTTTGGTCTTACTCTTCTAGCCAAGAATTGGTGAATGTACTCTAATGTGCCAAAATATCATTGACCGAATAAAAGAAATGTGGCAAAAAAATGTATGCATATGAGTACTACTCGGCCGTGGCGGACCAGATGCGTCCACATGTTGGGCGCATAGCCAGCGCATCAATGAAAATGGCCAGACACTACCCCATTTCCCTACCTAGACGGACAAAATATAGACAAAATGGGCATTTGTTTAGAGTCGTGCGTTGGAGTTGGCCTCACGTACTACTACTTGCATGTTCTGTATCTACAAGTGCTAAGGGAAACTCCAATGCGGATGTCGTCGCAAATGTCCATACTGAACGTTTTTTGCCATTCAAGGGAGGTCATAGGCGTCTCGACCTCCATAATGTCGGACTCCGACACGCCCGGCTCACCCAACATTACCCACCTGAAGCCCTTTCTTTACCCTTTCTCGTCACTCTCATATGATCTGTATCCACACCTTTGGTGACCGATGCCCTTGTTGTACCACCTTGCCCACCGCTCAGGCCTTGCCGGACCACCATTGCTTTATCTTGTCACCTTCACGCCTATGAATATGCCGCCGTTCCACCGTGGATCTGTTGCAGCCCAGGAATCCTCGACCCACCACGGATACATCCGGACGTATCTGCGGACATTTGGTCGGGTCTGTTTTGATGATCCACGTTGGAGTGTCCCTAACAACATGTGATAATCTTAAAACGTAGAAGCATGTGGATTCACATTTTTTGGATACAACAATGATAAACTATATAGCTGGTCTTTGAGTGTAAACAATGGCAATGTTCTCAATCTCCGTAGGCAATTTCTGTTGTAGATTAATAATATTCATTCTTTTTCATAAATAGCTCACGAGCATGCTATTTCTTAATGGTTACCTCAAAATTAGAACAAAAATCATAAAATGAGAATTTTCCTTTCATGTCGTCCTAAGAGCATCGCTAGACCTTCCTCTGAAACTTAATCCCCTGAATTTCCCTCCAAATCTTAACTCCTGAAATTTGAGGAATTAAAATTAGGCGTGTCTAGCACTTCACCTAAATTTTAATTTCCTTGACAAGATCAACATGACCATGTGCCCTATCTTGATGTGTGTGGATGCGGCTGAATTAAGAACAAATTATCGGTCTCCTCCGATCGTCCCCTCTTGATCTCAAAATCATCATCTTCTTCCTCCAAAGAAGATCCGTCAAAGTACATTTCCCCCATCGTCTTCATCCAAACATTGTAGAGTTCCATCACCAATCTGAGTGCAAAAAATTGTAATAGAACAAAGAAAATAAATGAGAAACCTTTGTGGCAATTTTACGAACACCTTCGGGCGGAGTTAGGTCCGAGCCACAGAGGCCGTCGATGGTGGCTCATCGAAGATACAAAGACGAAGAGGATAATGCGGCCGAATCAGTTACCTCAGGAGCCTTTGTAGCTCCCAAACCTAGCCGTCTTTGTATCAAAAAATGAAGAAAATGAAGTTCAAGGTACAACAATGACGGTAAACTAGTTGCATGCAACCTCAATGGCATACCAACTAAATTCTCATTTATGTTTGTGAGTTGCATGAAATTGTGTAGAACTTAGTTGATTTTTGCTAGACAGAGGCATCAACAACATGGAGCAACGATACTAAGCTAGAGGCGCCAATGCATATGAAACCACTTGCTAGGGTTTCAAAGGTTAAGGTTGGGTTGCACCCCACTAGTTAGAAGGACGGGCCAAGGGGATGGTGCGGTGATGGTCGAATCAATGCACCACATGGAGCACTACAGATAGGTTGAATGGAGGGAAGCAGCCTATAGTCCTCGGAATGTCGTACATCATCGTGGATGGCGCCAGATCCTAGAGGCGCGCTCTCACCACCACCATTGTTGTTGGAATGATGGCTCAATATTTGTACACTTTTATAAAGGTATTTTGATAGGATTTACAAAAAATCATCGATTCTCGTACTTTTTTATGATGCTAGTCCTTTGATAAAGAATATTTTTTCCTAATAATATACAAAAATAAACACTTTTGGAAGAAAACCATTGAAGATCCTAGTAAATGGTGAACACTAGAGTAAGTTCTATTTTTGGAAGAAATTCCATCTGGCACACCAACAATGACGTCTAGTACGAGCGATCCAGGTCGTACCACACGGTGTTGTAGCCCCCTTGGCTATATGAGCAATTTTGTGAAGATGAGGCAGAGGAATATAGAGAGGAGTCGCTACCACACACACCAGAACAGAGAGAGGAGATCAATAGAAGGAAGTATTCGCGAGGTCCATTCTGCCTCTTCCATTCACACCCCCATTCCATTCGTCGTAAGCATTACCATAGAGAGAGGAATTTCACGTTGCAATACTAGGGTTTGTAACTGTATTTGTATTTGTCTTGAGATCAAGATTGGTTTAGTCATTCACATTATTGCAGGACTTTGTGATATTATCTAGATGATTTCCTTGTGTTCAATCTCAGAGTTATTTGGTTATCTCCCTATCATGTGTGAGTAATCCCCATAGGCATGTGAGCTGTAGGGGATTTGTGAGATTCATGACGTGTCTATTTTGTATGTTCTCATTTGTGATACAAGTTATGTGATTGATTAGTAAGTTGTTTATCGGTGGTAGCGTAATGTGTGTTGTCCAATTTAAGGCCCATGTAGCATGATCCCAAGACCTACACAGGTAGTAAATATCGTTAGCGAATCCGTGACCTCCAGGTGATAGATGTTGGTATCTACGATGAGCAGAGACAATATGAGAATAACGGGATCCACGACACTTAAACCGTTAGTCCAATCTTATGACCTTAACTGCCAAAACGACCAAGTTATGGCAACGTCAGTACATCACAATAGGGGAGAACAATTCCGACCTGGAGGAGTTCGACTACTGAAGGATGAACTGCCTACAGAACAAATAATCTATGCGCTCAAATTACAATACAAGGTAACTAGTATTAGCATTGCACTGGCACACATAATGTAAATGATGATCCAAAGTTTCTTCACGTGAAACCTCTCCATTTAGACAAGAAACTGTATACTTTCAATCATTTTACTTCATATTTTTTACTTCTATTTTTTGTTACTCTTGTTGCAAACTTTATCTCCACCACCCTTCTGGTATATTTGTTTCCAAGGAACAATACTAATACTTGTAGATCTTCAGAAAGTTACTTCGCACAAGACCTGTGACAATTTGTGTGCAACAGGAATACCAAAATTAATATTGTCCTCCGCTTTTCGTTGGAAATAAATAAATAATCACGATACTTACATGAAGCTGCTACAAAACTACATGCCCTCATAGGACAACCCAAATTTTCTTGTATTTGCAATTTTGGCTTGCCTCTCATTCAAAGACAACTTTGCATGGTATGGAGGTGTTGTGATTGTGTAACACCTTTCTTGCTCTTTCAGAATCTTGTCATGGCCTTCATGCCTCTATTAGACGGGCCATGCCAGATCCGGCTTATTCGCTAGAGGGTAGGAGGACTCGATGCGGTTGTAGTTTTTCTTCGAGAGTTTTTGCCTGGCATGTTCATGTGTGGGTGGTATGTTTTATGTATAGTTTCCATCGGTTCTTTGACTAGTGGGAGTTTTGCACCCTTTGCATATGGTTTTTGCCTATTTTTCTTTAGCGACCAATGGAGACATATATATGGCAATCAGGCCTTGGGGAGGGGACATCAAGACAATGGTGAGGCAGCATAGTCGCCAAAGACGAACAATACAGAGGGTGCATGAAAAGTGCCGTGGGACTAAGCGGCAGTGGTGCCAAAGGCTGAGAAGTTATTGTTTGGTGGTGAAAAAAGATGGATGTGCACCGTTGGATGAAGACTTACCAAAAAGTCATTGGAGCTAAAAACAAAAAACAAACAACATATTAATAGATGGCCCCACTTAATTAGCATTTGTATTGTTATCATGAGTAAATTATTCAAAACTCGGTTGCGCCCATCTAGAGTTGGCATGTGAGACCTAACATTGGGCCATATTACAGTGTTTTTTTTGTTGTAAAAAAGGCTCTCATTTAAAAATCGTTGCTATCACAAGCTATTCACCAGAAACATAGTAGTTTCAATAATTAAAAATATAGTGGTTTCCCTATAGATCTATAGCTTCACTTATGGTGGTTTTAAGTAATTACTTTTATTATCGTTGGTTGTTAAAATCTTTGATCACCATGCATGCATTATAACACTAAGCTAATTTTGGTAACATGGACTAGATTATCATCACAGAGCACGTAGGGAACAGTTATGAAGCCTATTACCCATGCCCTGCCAAAGAAGAGGGCACTGAATTGGTTGGTGCCATAGAGGTTTGTTTCTTACAAGGATACAATGTGATAACTAAAAACAGGGTTCATCTCATGCATAATTGTGCCTATCTAGACAGTTTAATTACAACACACGAAGTTGGTCGGGAGACCCGCACAAGCTTCAGTATCACATATGTCTATGTGCCAACCAACCCGGCAAGAAAAGATGGTTTTCTACTGCAGTCATCGCACGAAAACCACCAAGTGGGGTGATGTGGCTTGCTCTGAGTAACTTCAACCAATTACACCGCACCCAAACAAGAGAAATACCAATAGGAGACGAATAAAGCGCTTTAACCAACCCTTCAATTTTTGGTTTGAAAGAGATTCATTTTCAAAATTGTAGATGAACTTGGAGCAACCAAAGAGATAATCCAAAGTTGTGCAAGCTTGGTTCCATCTTTCACAACATCGAACGGGGCATGCAGTTCAACTCCCACATGCTCTCGTCATCCTTATCAGATAATTGTCCGCTCTCATTCGCCGATGATAGTGGACCTAGAAGGCCCGAACATTTCAAGTTTGAAATTTGTTGGTCCTCCACACCGGGCTTCAGCGAGGTGGTGCACAAACCATGGAATGAGCACACAAAAAATATCAAGAACTATCAAGTGTTGTTCCACAAGCTTAAGAATGTTGGCTTGCGACTCTTCGAGTGGAGTAGATGTTTATTTTCCAAGGCAAAGCTTCACCTTCTTGCCGCCCTTTTGGTCATCCTCAACACATGAAATGGCTTGGTTAGACCACCCTTTATCCACAGATGAGTATGAACTAGGGGGATATTAAAAAGAAGGGTGGCTAGTTTGGTCATTCTCAAGTGAGCAATAAAAAGAATGTTCTCGCATTCCTAGCTTGAAAGAGGGTGATGCAAACCATTTTTTTCCATCATTGCATACATGCTAAAATAAGGATCAAACCACATACATCAGCTAAAACACAACAATAGTTGGGTCACCGAGCATGATCAAAAATAAGAGATCATTCATCACCACTTCTCCAATGTCATGGGAAAAGCCAACAAAACAATTATAGACTTCAATTATATTGGGAGGAGCTCAACTTTGATACTCGTGACTTGCATGAGCTCGATGCTCCCTTAACTGAGGAAGAGGTGAGAGAGGCCATCAAGAAAATGCCGAGTGACAAAGCACCTGGGACAGATGGGTCTGTTGGTGCCTTCTTCAAAAAGTGTTCAGACATCATTGAAGAGGACATAATTAGAGTAATCTACCTTCTTGGACACCTTCACATTGCTAGCCTTCAACGGCTAAACTCCGCAAATGTGGTTCTCCAACTATAGGCCAGATAGCCTTATTCATGATATTGCGCAGATCATTGCCAAGATCCTTGCCATTCGCCTTGGACCTCATATGAAGAATATCATTTCCAATGCCAAAAGTGATTTCATCAAGAGGAGAAGCATCCATGCCAACATCATGTACATGACAATCGCACATGACATCTTCACAAGACGAAAGCCACATCCGTCCTTTTCAAGCTCGACATATGCAAAGCTTTTGACTCAGTGAAGTGGGCATAAATGCTTGACCTCATTCAAAAGAGAGGATTCACGAGAAAAATTGGGGAATGGATTACCACCTTGCTCCATATATCCTCCCCGTGGATCCTCCTCGTCGGGTGGTTGGCCCCCTTATCAAGCATTATCTGAACCCTTGCCAAGGAGCCGTTATCGCCACTCCACTTTGTCATCGTGATTAGCCCATCCAACAGATCCTTGATTTGGCCACAAGTCATGTCCACCTTCGCATGATACGCGATCCAGGCACTATGTTTTAGACCATAGTATATGTGGAATATGCAACGGTCATTACGGTCAAAATTAAGAAGGATATCAACAACCTATCATGCATCTTGTGGAGCTTTCGGGATGTCATGTGGTTACCTAGAAATTCCAGAAAAGTTCAGTCGTTCCTATTCGACTTGACCACCTAAACTTTTAGACAATCCTTCAAAGTCTACCAACATCTCGGATGGCTTTAGCAATCAAATATATGGGCTCCCTCTCTTAGTTTGGGAACTCAAAAGGGTGGATTTCTAATACTTGAGGATAAAATTGCCTCAAAACTTGTTTCTTTAGAAGGCAAGAACGTCAACAATGTGTACCTAAGTGCCCTTGTCAAGTTTGTGCCACCTCACAAGCGGCCGATGACATCACCCCTATAATCACCGTAATGCGAACAAGCTTGAGCGGGCTTTTATTTCATGGAAGGCCGACAAGACGACCGACACGAATTGTAAAGTGAATTGTGGAACCGTTTGCCACCCAAGGTCCTCGGCGGCCTTGGTGTCCTTAATGTTGAAATTTGGCTCTAGCTCTTAGATTGACTTGGCCTTGGCATGAGTGGAAAGAGACCTCCAAGATGTGGGTGGGCATGAGAAACCCGTGCGATGAGGAGAGGGCATGGACTTGTTCTATGCTTCTACGACCCTATTTATCTGCAATAGAGCCCATGCCCCCTTTTGGGGCTCCCCTTGGTTTTATGATCAAAATCCCAAGGAGATTGCCCCTCTTATATTTGCGGTTTCGAGGAGGAAGAATTGAATGGTCATGGAAGTTATGCAAGACAATGCTTGGGTTCTCAAGAGAAAAATCTCTAACTAATTATCATTGGACTACATATGAGAGTTCATCTACCTTTAGTTGAGGCTTTCTGATATTCGCCTTGATGATGGAACTAAATATGACATTAATTGGAAGCACACGCCTATCACCCACTACTCGGCGACATCCGCCTACATGGCACAATTTTTGAGAGCAACGCACACCTCGATGGAAAGACTGATTTGGAAGGCACGGCACCCCCAAAGGTGATATATTTACTTTTGCTTGGTTAGCTATCCAACATAGGATTTGGACGGCGGGTAGATTGACCAAGAGCAAGTGGCCAAATTTTGGTTTATGTCTTTTGTGCATGTGAGAACAAGATCCGTGCCACACTTGCTTTAGAAATGTCGGTTCGCCTTGAGACTTTGGGGTTTTGTTAAGGAGTGCTTCCAATTAGAGAGTCTTGACACTACCTCTTGTCATATGAAGCGTTAATCAAAGTTGGTGGACCAACAATATCCCCAATAGAAGGGTCATGCCATCTCGCACCATGGACCACTTGGAACGACATGAATGCACGGGTATCTTCCATCACAGGTCCGTACCGCCAATAATACTGGGGGAGACTTGTGTGAGATCTCACATTAGGTGAGATCTATAAGATCGATTTTCTTGAAAAGCATATACATGTTCAAACATTCTCAAAAAAATTGTTGACACACATCAATGTTTGATGTACGACCTCAAAAAGTTTCAGCCCCTAATTCAACTTACACTAATAGAAACAAAAAAGACAAAATCGGATGTGAATAGTGTCAAAGTAATATTCATCCAAAGCTGCTACTATTCACATTTGAATTTGTCTTTTTTGAATTTCTGAATATACATCGAGTTTTGAGATGATTTTTTTTGTAGTTGTAGACACACCTCACATGGATGTTGTCAAATAATATTTTTTTGAGATGTGTAAATATGATTTTTTTTAGAATTGATCTCATGATCTCACCTAAATGTGAGATCTCATACAAGTCTTCCCCCAAAATACTTCTAGAAGGCATCAAGAAAGATGCAACACTTTGGGTTATCGCGTAAGACAAATCATGTCGGGAGAGTAACGATCCATTATGTTTTTTGGGAGCTTTGAAAAACACTTTAATTCTCTCCTAATTAATGGACGAGTCAAATCTTATGCATCCGTTTTGGAGGAAAGCTAGTCTTGGTATGGATTTGAGAGCGAGAGACGATACAGATGGACGGCATAAAAAACTTAGTTAATTATGTGAAATAGTACGAGCAAAGCAAGGTTTTTTTTGCGAGTAAAGCAAGGTTAGGCCAACTCCACTGCGCGACCTCGTCCTGTCCGGCCCCGTCCGTTTGAAATAAAACGGACAAACAGCCCAGCGCGAGGTCACAAACGGATTTTTATCCGTTTTCTGTCCGCTTTCGACCCATCCCCGACCCAAGTTTGCGCCGATTTTGGGGTGAAACGAACAGCGCGCAGACAGGCCGGACGCGCGCGCTTGTCCTCCCCTGACCCGCCTGTCGGTGGGAGAAAGCAACCCCCCCCCACGCCCCATTTGGCGTCATTTCCCCCAAACCCTCCCACGTCCCTCCCGCCGCCCCCTCCCTCCCCCCTTCATGGCCGACGCCCAGCCGAATTCCGGCGGCCTGGCCGTCGACCCATCTGGAAAGGCGAAGAAGAAGGCAGCCAAGGCGCCAAGGAAGCCGCGGTCGGAGTGCACGTCGGAGGAAACCGCCAAGTTGAACGCGGAATCGGCGAAGAGGAGGAACCGGAGGGCGGTCGTCAAGGTCAATGCCGCCGCGGCCAAGTTTGCCAGCGATGCGATGGAGGCCGCGTGGCGCAAGGCCGCGGTCGACGAGAAGGAGGACTTCGTCAACAAAGCGCACACCCTCCTCATGCTTGGCATTGGCCGTCCGGCCGGTTTCCCTGCAATGGCCGTCGGCCAGGCGAGCACAGGCTCGTCGGTCGCCCGGCCGCCGCACTGCCAGTCGCCGACGTCGCGGACCACGCCCATGTCGCCCGGCTTTCCTCCGCCAAGACACGACGGCCAGACCCATTTCTCAGGGTCGCCGGACGTTGGCGTGATCACGCCGTCCACACCGCGCCCCTCGACCGTCATCTACCTCAACGTCACGCCTGGGTCCAGCAGCGGCGGCCGGCCGGCCGTCGAGATGCTAAGAAAGCAAGCACGGGCACCGTTCACGGGCACCATGCCGGCCCCCCACGTCTTGTTTGACGGAATGTCAACACCAACGCCACCGGTCGACGACCCCTTCACAACCAGTACATGAAGGACGTGATCTTCGAGGGTGGGCAAGGCCGTGCCTACGATCCCGAGGAGACCCAAAGTCAGGATGGCCGCGCCCAGTTCGTCCCCGATGAAGAGGTCGACGACCGTGCTGACTACGACCATGGTGACTCGTGGCATGAAGACAATGACATCTATTGCGAAGGTGATGGTGATGAAGAAGAAGACAATGACGTTGATATTAGTGGCGAGCCGTTGTCCATCGACGAGCTCACCCAAAAAGCGGAAGCACAAAAGAGGAGGAATAGCATTTGCACGGGTTCATATACCCAAGATGGGGACAAGTTGATTTGCCAATGTTGGATGGAGATTAGCCAAAGGAAGAAGCTTGAGATGGAGGACGCAGCCAAGAGAAGGAAGCTCGACATGGAGGAGGCAGCCCGGCAAAGGCAACTCGACATGGAGGAGGCGGCCCGACAAAGGCAGCTCGACATCGAGGCCGACAATGTCAAGGCCAGGCAGAGGCAGCTCGACATCCAGGCCACCAATGTCGTCACCAAAGCGAAGGAGGTGCCCTTGCAATCATGAGCGTGGACTTTTCCAAGATGACCGAGAAGACGAGAGCCTAGTTCGAGGCCAAGCAGAAGGAGATGCTCGACGCCGACGGCCTGAACTAGGTCGTCCGATCGGCCGTGGCCGTTTTTTTAGACTGGCATGAGTGCCGCCCGCCCGCTGGGCCGCTGGTTGTGTGCCAGCAAGAAAACTTTTATTTTGTAGGCTGGCTGTGTTGCCCGCCGCTAGCTGATGCCGGCAACAGACGTATAGGCCGCTGGCTCTGTTGCCGGCATGATGAACTCGGGCCGCTGCCCTGATGAACTAGGGCTTGCATTTGAAACATTTCTTTAAAAAAAAAATAGACACGGATAGGATGGGAACAAACGGATGCGGCCGCGTGCTGAGCGCACAGCCACCGCATCTCAGGACATGTCCGGACACGACTCTATCTCCTTACTCAAAAGGACAGAATCTAAACAAAACGGACGTCCGTTTGAATCGCGCGGTGGAGTTGGCCTTACATGAGCACCAAAATTTTGCATATCTATTAGGTCCCCATGCAACGAATAGGGAATCATCAGTCTGCTATCTCAGAGCGCAAGATCGCAGAAGATGAGAGAGAAACTCGCAAAAAAAAAAAACTTCTACACGGAGAGTGGGGAAGTGAGAAGAAACTGTATGAGAAATTGTGCATGTATGTGAGTGTAAATGCAAACAGGATGCGCAGTGCCCTCATCCAGGGGCATAAAGAAGAGCGCGCAGTGCCCTCATCATAGCCCAGCCAAGCCCAGGCTCACCTATGGGCTCCTCGTCGCTCGCATTTACTTGCAGCTGGCTGTAAGGCTAACTTCACCGCGCGACCCTAAATGGACATCTGAATGGACGTCTGTTTTATCTGGATCCTGTTTATTTGGGTAAGGATTTGGGGTCGTGTTCGGACGTGTTCTGGGATGCGGTGGCCGTGCGCGCGGACGCATCCCAGCCGTATTCTGTCCGCGTATTTTTCTTTGCAAATCTTTAACTTTTTTCTATCATTCATTTTTGATACATGACAATACATCATCATATTTTAACTAATAAAGTAAGGCCAAAGAAAATAAGAATAACAAGAACACATTTTAGAAGATAGCCAACTTCCATAACTGCCCCTTTGACTTGGGTTAGGGCCTTCTCGATGCACTCATTGTTGATCTGTGGAGGAGGCTCGATCTGGCATCCTCCTTTCTTCTTCAAGCCAGATGTAGATGTTGCTTCCTCACACCTAGTTTCGTGTCTAGCCTCTAATTTAGCAACAAGTGCACTTGTCTCATTTACAGTCTCTATGCTAGCTAAAAGTGCACGAACATATACTAAATTTCGCTCTATCAATATATCGATGTACTCTTCTTCCCAATAGCAAAACTTGCATCCATTCTACACAACAAAATTTGAAGTTAGCACAACTAGTCAAATCTAGAGCACAAACCGAAGCTAAAAAAAAGCGCATACCCCATCGTTTAAGCACTTGATGAACACCCATCCGAAATGTTCCGACGTTGTACACACGCGGCGCACGACCATCCTTGAGCAGTGGTCGCACTTAATGAGTGGCAACGGTGCGCCGGCGAGCTTTTGGGCAAGCACCGAGCCCGGTCGACCTCCATTCGTGTATCTGCCGGCGGACCACCGACGATGCAGATCCGAGCGGCTAGAGGAGGAGCCACTGCCTGCATGTGGCCTTACGGCCCTGCCAGGGCCTTCCGGCGAGGTGCCCGACCAGTCCATGGCGCGGCCCGGCCTCCCACAGCCGGCCGAGCTCAAGACCGACCGGATCCGCCCCAAAACCGGCCGGCGGGTGCGCAAACCAGGTGGCCGTGGTTGGGTAGCTCGGCGGCGCCGAGGGGAAGGGGTTGGGCGAGCTCGCGTCCGAACTGCACGGCTGCAATGGCAGCGGCGGCGGCAGCGAGGGGAAGAGTGGGGAAGAGTGGAGGGGGTGCGGCCGGAGGGAGGGAGGGGGCGGATAGAAAAAGGCCCGCCTTGTGCCACCGACGGGCGGGCCAGGGAAGGACACGCGCAGACGACCCGCGCGTCTGCGTGGTGTCCGTTTCACCCAAAAGCGGCGCAAAATTGAACCACGGATGGGTCGAAAGCGGACACAAAACGAATAAAAATCCGTTTGCTCCCACGCGTTGAGCCGCCTCTTTTGTCCTTTTTACCGCAAACGAATGGGGCCAGACATGATAGGGTCGCGCGGTGGAGTTGACCTAACTCGTGCGAACCCTATGTCGCCGGAAAGGTGCAAGTCAAAATGCAGGCAACCCAGCCTCACATCTACCACCCGGCCTCCTTCTTTAGTTCACTCCGATCACCCGACGCTGACATGCACGTACAGTCTGCTGCCTCGCTCGCTCTGTGCATGTTTGCGTGAGTTTGGCGAGAAGAGATGTGATACACTGGTGCACTGGTGCTACGCAGCAGCTACTCGTCCAGTGCTCCAGCACTAGCGTACGTACCACCACTACCACCCATGCATGGCTCTCGCATCCTACCCTGATGGGTGAGAGGTACGTGACCATGCGTATGGCTGCAGTTGCTGCAATGCATCAAACCCCTGAAGAGTCACAAGTCGTTGCAGCAGCGACAATTCTTTTCTTTCTTCACCATGTATCCATTTCCATTAATTATTCTCTCTTTCCTTCACATGCAGAGTATAGCTGGGCCTGGGCGCGTACGTACAAGTGCGCAAGTGCTAGAAGCATCAGTACTGGTACAGATATATTTAACGTGCCTACTCAGCGTTGCATATACAGAACAAAATCATGCATGCACGTACTTTTGCATCCACTGTTCTAGCTCCATCACATCACACGTCTCTATCAATACACTGATACACACAATAGGTAACTACGCACACATACGGGGAAGATACCCCTGTGAACCTGGCGGTAGATGAACCCTATAAAAGAAATCATGGATTTTTTTTAGCAATTCAGAAAGATGTCAAAAATCTTTGCAAAAAAATCCAACAAAGTTGACTTGTTGGCCTAATCATAAAAAAATATTGACCACAAAAAAATGCCCGTCAAAAAATATGAGCATAAAAACAAATTGTCCATGACAATATAGTGTGAATAGTACATCTAATATAGTGCTGATTTTGACTTTGTCCTGGACAAAACCACGAAAGTCATTTCATCCTCAACATGTTCACGTGAGTGTAACGCTTTATCAAGTCTGTTGCCAACAATTTTTATGATTTTTTACCAGTAAAATTATTACTTTTTCGAAAAATAGGTTCGTATGCGCCCATCTTCCATCTGTTCCCTTCCCACATACGGGTGCAAATACACATACGAATTTCCTGTTATTTTTTCACCTTTTCCCACAATATATACATACACTTTTGAAAAAAAATGTGAATTAATATATTCCACTAATTTGGAAAATATTCATGAATTGAAAAATGATCAGGAACTTAAAAATAATCACGGATTCCAAAAATGTTCATGAATTAAAAAATCCAAATTTAAAAGTTTTCATAAATTCAATAAGTTTTTACAAATTTAAAGGTTCAGGAATTTAAAAATGTTCACAAATTTGAAATATGTTTGCAAAAAAACTGTTTAAATATTTATAAAATGTTCACTAATTTAACAAAGAAAAAGTGAAGGAAAAAATAGAAACAAAATGTAACGGAAAAAATATATATGAAAAACTAGAAGAATGATGGACCCTTCCTAAAACCGTGAAGAAGGATCCCAAAACTACCCCAACTCCCGACTGCTTCCAAAGAAGGTACGTGAAACCGCCTGTCCACTAGAAGCATAAAATGGACAAGGGTTATGCTTAACGGTTGCTATAAGGGTATATAAAATTGGCAGGATGCAACCACTAAAGGACATATTGTGAATTTTCATCCAAATATCAAGTCCGAACAACTATGCGATGCCCTTAACACGAGAACGTCGTAAAAAGAAAAAAAAAATACAGTTACAAGGTACAATCAACTAAAATCAAACCTTAGGTTTTCACCTAGAGTGTGAGACCGGGTAGCACCATCAAATAGAAGTCATCATAAGTTGCGATCTACCCTTGCAACTCGGTTATACCATAACTCCAATCAGTAACAATTCCAAAAAAGTTGGTTACACCATGGTATCTCTGGGACGACATATTCACTGCGTACGCATACAGTCATGGTGTGAACATTGTCATAGAATTGATAAAGCATGCCTGCAGAGTGCAACTTTTGGGCACAAGCTCCTTGGATAAACTCTAATAAGAAGAATACAAACGAAATATAAATTGACCTTTCGATTCAAAAGACATAACAGATTCAAATTTACAAGTCAAAAGCACCCGTAAAAAAAATTACAAGTCAAAAGGGGAAAAAGGTGGAGGTGGGGTTTGCACTCTCTGCCAAAAGTTATACTCCATCCATTTTTATTTACTCTGTATATTAGAGTTGACTGAAGTCAAACTTCATAAAGTTTGACCAAGTTTTTAGAAAACAATATAGACATTTATCATAATAAATCTATACGATGTGAAAGTACATATAATAATAAATCTAATGTTGTTGATTTGTTATTGTATATCTTAATATTTTTGTATATAAACTTAGTCAACGTTTGTAAAGCTTAACTTTGACCAAAGCTAATATGCGAACTAAATAAAAACGAAGGAAATACCAAAAGCAGCATGCATGCAACAATTAGCTCTAATCACAAAACCACTTTCTGAATTTTGACGCAATCATGTAGCTGCATGCATGGGTGCCCCCACCCCTGCGGCCACATATCATCTTCCATGCTAGTGCTCCCTCCATCCAGGTAGATAAGAGCATCTCCGGCCGTTGGCCTTTCAGGAGGTGCCTAAAATCGCCTCTTGGGGGTGAGCCGGCGCAAAAACTCGGCCTGGGGTCGAGTTGGTCCCCAGCCGCCAGTCCCAGGACCGTCCCCAGGCGCGTTCAATTTTTTTTAAATATGTTGCAAAGTTCAAAGTTCGTCGAAGTTTGGCATATATTACATTTAAAAAGCGGGGTTTTATTACATATATAATTAAAAAAAGAACTGGCTAAAAGCGGAGTAGTCGCCGCCGTCGCCGCCGCCGTCGTCGCCGTCCGGCTTCTCCTCCTTGACGTGGCCGTCCTGGTGGACCCCTGACCGGCGTCGCCTATGCGGGCTGGTGGCGGCGGCGCGGCGGCGTCGTCGCTGTCCTTGATGACGACGATTCCTCCCTCGTCGCGGCCCCGGCGACGCTGCGCGAATCGCCGCAGGGCGGCGCACTGGCGCTCCCTCGCCATCTTCAGGGAGTCTGCGCGCACCCATTCTAGGGTCGCGTCGTCGTCGAGCTCGACGTTGGCGCCGTGCTCCGTCTTTACCGCGGGGAGGCCCGGCTCTGTCTTCACCGGCGCCAGGCCCGGCTCCGTCTTGGACTTGACGAAGCGTGGAGGAGCCGGCGAGGGGGCGCGCCGGCCGCCCTCATTGATGACGATGCCGGCGCTGCGAGTGCGCCGGCCGAGCGGCGTCTCCGCCGTGGGCTCGGCCTTGACGCCGAGCAGCGCCGGAGCGCCGGACGAGTGTGAGGAAGAGCGGGAGGAGGAGGAAGAAGAGGAGGCGCCGAACCTCCTGGGCAACCATTGCCCGTCGCGTCGGTGGTGAGCCGTGGCCGTGGCAGCCGCCCTCGCCGGGGGGTATGCCAACGGCGGGTCGTTGCCGCCCTCGAGGTACGTCAGAACGCCCTCGAGGGTCTGGCCTGGGACACCCCACCACAGGCGGCGTCCGTCGCTGTTCTTCGGTCCGGCCACCACCGGCGCACCGTTGGTGGACGCCAGCCTCTGCTGCTGCCGGCGCTGGAAGTACGCCATCCACGCCGTTGTGTTGTCGGCGGCGTACTCGGGGAGGGCGAGCTGGGCGTGAGTGAGGGAGGCACGTACGACGTCGACCTCGTCGGCAAAGTAGCCCGGTTTTGCCACGGCGTCGGGCAACGGGGGAATGGGCACTCCCTCGTTGCTGAGTCTCCACCCCATTGGCCCGGCGCGCATGTCCGGTGGCGCCGGGATGTTCGCCTGGAACAGGAGCCAAGACTCCTGTTCGCGGAGCGATCGGTGGCCGAAGCCGTTGGCCGCGGCCTTATCGCCGGGGAATCGCTCGGCCATCTCGGGAGAGGGAGGGCTCGGTGGCAGCGCTCGGGAGAGGTAGAGGGCGGGCTAGGGCTGATGTGGCTGGTGTAGCCAGAGGCGAGGGAGGCCACCGGCTTATATAGCGGCGTCGCCCCGTGTGTACGCGTGCGAGGGAGGGGAGGCGTCGGCGCGCCGCCCGTGAGGAATCACTGGTAAGGCTGACCGGCGGCAGCCTTGCCATTGATTCCCCGCGGGAAACCGAGGCGCTCGAGGAAGAAGACGCGCGGTGTCACTGACACGGCGGGCCCGCGGCTCTTTCGCGCCAAAACCGCTCGCTCCCGGCGCCCCCGAGCGCCCCCCAGCGCGCCGGGTTCGGCCTGGGTCCGCCGGTGCTAAATTCGGCCCAGGCCGGCGAAAATCGGGCTTCCAGGGGCGCGATTAGGGTTCCTCTGCCTCCCGCCGACTCCGCCGCTGGTCCGCCTCATCTTTGTTGGCCTTAGGGCCATGGGGACACGGTGGATCTCGGCCCTTGTCGACGGGAGGGCTCAGTTTTTATATGTTTCTTCAAGTTTTTATTAGGGTTTGTATCATACTTAAGAAGGCGAGACGGCGACGGCTCCCTGAAGATGGAATAAGGTTCTCTTCGTGTAGCTCCTGTTTCGGTTGTGCGTCTAGTATTATCGGTGCGCGTGTGAAGGTGTGTCTCCGGCGGATCTATTTTTGGTGGATTTGCTCGGATTTTGTCATCGTTCGTCTAAGTTCATGTGTCTTCAGGTTGGATCCTTTCGATCTACCCTACTCTTTATCAGCGACAGTTGTTATTCTAATGTGCTGGTTCTATGGGACCTTAGCACGATAACTTTCCCAGTGACGGAGACGGCCGGGGGAGGGGGGAAGGGGAGTAGGGCCCAGGCCACGACCGTCTAAGAAGGAACGGCAACAGCTGGAGGTCAGCCGTCTGGGCTCTCCTGGTCGTCAATTCCCCATCCAACTAGCAAATGTTTGCATTACTGACCACTCTCCACTAAATTCTTTAAAAACTATTGTCTTATGCTTGTCAAATTGCACATAAACTAATTCTTATGATTGTGTTTTGTGTGATCTTGATGCAAATTTAAGACTTGAAGTTATGAAGGGAAAAAACATGGCTAAGCGCTATCAAGATTAATTTGAACTAAAATGAAAGGCGGCTTACTTCGGCATTGCAGAATAATTTACATTGAAAGCGAATTGGTAGGTAAGTTTTCTTCCAACAAAATTATTGATATTTTCATCTTACTAACAAGTGTAAGGAAAATAGTTTAATCTAATAGAAATATAAGTATGTTTTTATAGTGCCACTTTGTCACGTTATTATAGTATTATGATAGACCTAGACAAAGAAATCTTAGCAACTAAGCTTGGGCCCTCATGTTCAAATTCTGGCTCCGCCCATGGACTTCTCGATTGTCTACTATAACAAATTTTACACGGCGCCAGTGAGCGAGGGCGATGATGGCGGCACGCCTTTGGCTCGTTTCAGTGCTTGTAATTGCAATGGTCTCGGATCTAGATGTAATTTTTAATATTTTTGATGTTCGTTATACTTTCATGATTGAATTTGAGTAGATCTGAAGTTTTTCCAATAGTAAAAAAGAGAGGGGTACCTCACTTTCTGTGGCCAATTGAGCAATCATCACAAATTCAGAATACTACTCCATCCTCACACACACATTGATGTGAGCTGTGAAGTAAAAACTGCAGTCAATGACAGCCATTCATGTCCTCGGTCCTCAAACTGGTGCGGCAGTCTTAAATCTTCATAAATCTCACAGTCAGGCACACTGTCGAGACATGCATGCGTCGTAATGGACCAGACCAGTCCAAGCGCGCGACCGTCTATCTAATCCTCCTTCAGAGCAGGCAGTCCCCACTCGGCAGCCGCTGCCGCCGCTGTGTTTCTCGTCGTCGTCCAGGACGAAATGACTCTGTGAGTGACCCGTTTCAAACTCGTTTGCCTTTCAAACGAAAAAAGAAACCATTTTGTTGCCGTGCTCATAAATGGCACTGCCTCATCATATCAGGCCTTCTGTTCCTCAGTATATACGTACGTGCACCCGATCCGCCCATGTGGAGGGACCAGATAGCGCTATCTCTCCTGCCCAACAGCATGCATGCATGCCCCTGTATCCATGCAATTGATGTTTTGTCCCTTCGGTTCGCTGCTAGTACCCCAGCTGGCTGAAAGAAAGAGTTACTGAAAGAACAAATTAACGCGAAAGTACCTTTCTATACCTGAGGTCATATGCTCCTGGTGTGAACAGTAAACTAAATAAAATATAGAAACATTTCAAAAAATTCTGAATTTTTTTATGACATACTTTAAGAAATGTTTGTTGTGCATGCAAAACTTCATCACGAAATCATATTCGTGAAAGTCGTGACAAAAAAAAAGCTTCAAAATGCGTTTGAAAGTAACATTTACAGAGTATCAATTTTGTTTTTTTACCATGCCTTCCACCAATGTCATTTCGTGATGAAATTTTGCATGCACAACAAACATTTCTTAAAGTATGCCATAATTTTTTTTCAAAATTTTTTGAAATGTTTTTCTATTTTATTTATTTTACTGTTCACGGCAGGAGCATATGAGCTCAGGTGTAGAAACTCCATGTCCAAATTAACGGTGAATTATTGGACCGCAATATCCAGCAATTTTAGACAAGACAAATCAAGCGTTGTCTGTGGCAAATTATGTTTGTCGAGGATGGCAAGTTTAGTTGACGGGTATGGCAAATTCGTCTCGGTTCATTTTTTTCAGGAAATTTCCGTGCTTGTCAACTAAATTGTCATTCTCATGCCAGCATAAATTACCATAAAAATGTTTAATTTGCCATGCCTAAAATATGACATCAGATTTTTAGTTTTTTCATAATTATTCCCAAGGGTTCTATAAACTTCAGTTTTTTTTTATCAAAGGCTCCTCCATGATTTTAGGCGCTGTCTACCACTCCGCGTGGAAGAAGAGGGCTGAATTGTGAATTTTTGTCTTGTGAGAATTGCTTTGTCCAAAGGAATATGTTGAGTAATTAGCTGACTTTCAAAAAAACAAGTTGAAGGACTCGGTATAGTCATGTCTTCCAGACAGTAAATTCGAATAAAATAGTAAAAAATAAAAAAATCTGAAAATGTTAGGCATCTAATATGCTCATGTGCAAGGTGCGTGTAATCTTTTGTGTGTTGGGACATCAGAGGAGCTCGCGTGAAAAAAAAACAAATTTTTGGTGTATGAGAAACTTTGAAAAAACCGATTTTTTTTTACGAACTCCTCGGATGTCCGAGCACCACAATTTTTTTTACTTTACTATTCATCTGCTGTAGATGAGCCTCTGGGCTGTTTTGAATTATCGTCATTTATAAATATGGATTCAAGCCATAATTTATTGACGAATAGTTCCAGCCTCTTCCATGCAGACTACTAGTAGATCGACTGGTCACCGTCATGCCGACGAGACGAGCTACGTATAGTACGTACTACTAGTTGTGCTCGTGCCCACAGTACACCGTGTGCGTGCAGCTAGAGGCGCGCGCCGCACATGCATGACAATCATCTGGCGCCCCCAGCGTGTAACGCACGGAGCCTACACGAACCGAAGGCAAAACAGAAAATTTTCGGAATGTGGTGCGCTGGCTGTTCGAGCACTGCGACTGTGTAACAGCGCCGAGGCTATAGCAACCAAAGATTCGAACAGCGCCGAGTACC
This sequence comes from Triticum urartu, assembly GCF_003073215.2. Lineage (NCBI taxonomy): Eukaryota > Viridiplantae > Streptophyta > Magnoliopsida > Poales > Poaceae > Triticum > Triticum urartu. Next base: position 290,655,797 of record NC_053027.1, read on the forward strand.
GCTGTTTCTCCACCGATGAACAGCATATCGCGTTGGATTTTCCAACGAGATTGGTGGAGTGCATGTGGGCTCCCGGTCCGGATGGGTTCCCGGTTGAGTTCTATAAAAAGTGTTGGCATATTATTAAAAGGGATTTACTACCGATGTTTCATGATTTATTCTCTGGACAGCTTCATTTATTTCACTTGAATTTTGGAACTATCACATTGCTCCCGAAGAAAACGGATGCTGTGAGGATTGAGCAGTTCAGACCGATCTGCCTCCTCAATGTTAGTTTCAAAATATTCATCAAGGTCGGGACTAATAGGCTCACACAGATTGTGCAGTCTGTGGTGCAGCAATCCCAAACTGCTTTCATGCCGGACAGGAACATCCTTGAAGGGGTGGTTGTTCTTCATGAAACGCTCCATGAAATCCATTCCAAAAAATTAGATGGAGTAATTTTTAAGGTGGATTTCGAAAAAGCGTACGATAAGGTTAAGTGGCCATTCCTCCAACAGGCACTGCGTATGAAAAGTTTTGATGAAGCCTGGCGCCGACCGGTCGAGTCCTTTACGCAAAAAGGGAGTGTGGGAATTAAAGTGAATGACGACATAGGTCATTACTTCCAGACACATAAAGGCCTAAGACAAGGAGATCCGATGTCCCCTATCCTGTTTAACATTGTGGTGGATATGTTAGCAATTTGATAGGAAGGGCTAAGGAGAATGGTCAAGTGGGTGGGTTGGTACCTCATCTTGTTGAGGGAGGTGTTTCCATCCTTCAGTACGCCGATGATACAATCATCTTTATGGAGCATGATTTGGCCAAGGCGAGAAATATGAAGCTAGTGTTATGCCTATTTGAACAATTGACCGGGTTAAAGATTAACTTTCATAAGAGCGAGTTGTTCTGCTTTGGTAGAGCCAAAGACGATCAGGAGTCTTACAGGCAATTGTTTGGGTGCGAGTTGGGGAGTTTACCCTTCTCTTACCTTGGTATTCCGATTCACCATCGTAGGCTTACAAACAGAGAATGGAAGTGCATCGAGGATCGATTTGAGGAAAAACTGAGCTGTTGGAAGGGTAAGCTCATGTCATACGGAGTATGCCTATGTTTCTCTTATCTTTCTTTGAGGTCCCAGTTGGTGTTAGGAAACGACTGGACTTCTATCGGTCGCGTTTCTTTTGGCAGGGTGATGAACTTAAAAAAAAATATTGGCTTGCTAAATGGGACATCATCTGTAGACCGAAAGACCAAGGGGGTCTTGGTATTGAAAATCTTGAAGTTAAGAACAGATGCCTTCTTAGTAAGTGGTTGTGGAAGCTGTCTTCCGGGACTGAGGCCATGTGGGCGCAGATCCTCCGCAACAAGTACCTCCAGACTAAAACATTGTCCCAGGTCGTAGTCAGGCCGACTGATTCGCCTTTCTGGAAAGGACTAATGAAAGTCAAACAATCTATGTTCAATAGGACGAGATTTTTTATTGGAAACGGTACAAGTACACGTTTCTGGGAGGATACTTGGCTTGGTGAATCACCTTTAGCCATTCAATATCCGTCTTTATATCGGATTGCTCAACGACACGAGGTGTTCGTGGCAACGGTATTCCAATCTGTCCCCCCTTAATATTCAGTTTCTACGGTCGCTAGCGGGCAATCGTTGGGAAGAATGGCTCCATCTAGTTAGGAGACTGGTGGAGGTTCAACTTTCTCACCAACCCGATATATTGCGCTGGAAGTTGACTAGCTCTAGAGTATTTACAGTTAAATCAATGTATATTGATGTTATTAATTCGAATGCTATTCCAACTTCCAAGTATGTTTGGGCTGTCAAAGTTCCTTTAAAAATTAAAGTGTTTATGTGGTTTGTCCATAAACAAGTTATTTTAATAAAGGACAACTTGATTAAACGCAATTGGACAGGACCTACTAGGTGTAGTTTCTGTGATCGGGATGAGACGATTAAGCATCTATTCTTTGATTGCCCGTTGGCCAAAGTTCTTTGGCGGACGGTCCATATTGCTTTTAATATTACTCCACCGACTTCGGTCAATGCTTTATTTGGGACATGGCTTAATGGGGTTGAGCCTGCATTAGCAAGACATATTCGGGTTGGAGTTTGCGCTTTGTTATGGACTATCTGGAATTGCATAAATGATTTGGTTTTTAACAGAACATCACGGATTCATTTTTTGCAGGTTATTTTCCGAGCTACGGCACTGATCCGTTCGTGGTCGCTACTCACTCTGATGGAGGCCAGGGAGCATTTGGTTACTGGATCTATCCGTTGGGAGATGGTAGCTCGGGATATCTTCAACCGGTTTGGATGGCGGTCATGTAATAGGATAAGCAATTAGTTTCCCTATCTATTTTTAGCCAGCCTCTGTGTGAGCTGCATTTATCCTTTGCTTTTGTCTGACCGGAGACTGTGGAACCTTGTTGGCACTTTTTGTCATTTGGTTAATAAGATGGCCGTATGCATCGTTCTGATGCAGAGGCCGGGGAGATCCCCTTTTCGAAAAAAAAGAAGAAAAAAATGTGGTCGGCCACTGGGCAGTAAATGCATGAGGGGATGAGTTAAGTAGTGTCAAAATGACAGATAATTCGACCTGCGGAAACGATGTAGCCGTCGATATGCACCGTGATTCGAATAGATGTTTCGACGAAAATTGGTTGAAAAATGAATGTAAATTCTTAACCCTATGAATACGAGGCAATATATGTGTTTATTCTGTACAAATACTTCGTCGGGTCATTGTTTTACGTCTTTCTACCTGTCTGTATGGTACATCCTCCACATAACTTCTCTTCTTTTCAACCTGTTCCACCACTCTTTCATCTTCTTTGGTTTCTAGCCCTGTTCATCTTCATCTTTCTTGGCACCAGTCCTATTTCACTCTTAAGGTTCCACCAGTCTTTCATCCTCTTCTTTCTCTATTTCCTTTTCCTTATGTGCTACTTCTCTGATCCAAAATAAATGTCACAACCTTGATTCAAAACTACGACACTTGTCATGGATTGGAGGGGGTAATACTTTCCTTTACTTCATATGAACTTGTCACTTTGTCTTGTCCCGTCCCTTTGCAATTTGATGCCATAGTTTTTCGATGAACAATTTCTACACTCAACATCCTCTTCCCGTTCAGTCGGATTCCCGTGGTTCTTCGGTCTCAAATTGTTCTTTCTCCATTTGATCTTTTTGTTATTGCTAACCTATTAGATCTTGTTTTCTTACGTTACGTTCTGCAAAACTTGCCATTCATTTCTTTTCTATATTATTTCCGTTTAAATCTTAATTTTCATGTTGCCAGCCTTGCTAGACATAAAATATCATCGCCAGTTCCTATATTTCAAAGTTGTCTTACAAGACCGGCTTAGGAAGCATATATGAAATGGAAGACAACAATACTACATCGTAACAGTGCACCACAACGCCCAAAGAATATTTAGGTGAACAAGAACAATCAATATACCAATGCAATCACCTTTTACATCTTCTTTTCTTAATGTACTTTCTACCAATTTTGCCTTCCTGTTCCTTTTCTATCATATTTCCGTTTTACCACTTTAGTTTTCATGTTCAAAACTTGCTTTACAACCAAAATCAGGGGCAAGTTTTCTACTTCAAACTTGACCTACAAGAAGGGCATATCCCAAGAGACACTAACCCTTAAACCCTAAACCCTTAACTGCCTTTGTTTAGACCATGTGTGTGATACAAATTATTCCTACAATCACGTCATTAAGTGCAAGGATGCAAGGACTAATTCAATATGTATAATCTATCCATTTAGTGCTTTACTGTAACATCCCAAAATTTCAATTTGGAATGTTATACATAGGTCATTCATCCATATCATATTTTATCGCATTTTTCTTTGTGATTCTCGAAATTCTAAGTAACTCAAGGACCCGCGGAGAGAGTTGGGGATTTCACGTTTTTCATATTTGAATTTTATCAAATATCCAAACAAGGATCACTTTGGTTTTAATTATTTTTCTCTCCGAAAATATTTCTAATTAAAATATATGAGAGGAGAGAATATGACTTCTCCAAAATAAATGAAATATCAGAGGAAAAATATTAAAATCAAATAAGTAATTTTATTAGGATTTTTATTGCTATTTTATTTGAATTAGAGAAAAAATATGGTTTTCAAAATTGCATTAGAAGCCTGAATAAATGTTCACTTTGTACACAATATTATTAAAGGACCATGAAAATTTATTTCAGGATTTTTGGAGTCTGTTTAGTATTTCTTTCGTTAGTTTTTCTACGCTAGGATTTATTAAAAAAAAGGTGAACCGACCTAACCGGGCCGTGTCCAACTAGGACTCCTGGCCCTGCCGGCCTTTATAAGCCGGGAGGCCCGACCCCGCCAAACCCTAGCCCCGCCAGCCTCCACCCGCGCAGCCGCCGCCGCCTTCTGCCGCCGCCGCGCGCAGTCGCCGTCCCGCCGAAGCCCCGCCGCCGCCGCTCGCCGCCGGAGCCCCGCCGCCGCCGCTCATCGCCGGACCCACGCAGCCGCCGCCCCGCCGCCGGACCCGATCTCGCCGGAGGTATAACCACCGCCGGTTTTTTAGAAACCCTAGTTTCGTTCGTTTTGTTTAGATCGGTTCGTTTTTTTCCCGGTTTAGTTAAATAGCGGAAGTTCGTCCGTACGTTCGTTTTAACGAATGCTGTTCGTCCGTTAGCCGCAGACAGCGAACGTTCGATTGTTAGCCTGTTCGTCAGTTTTTCTTTTTTCAGGGTTTTTCCGCGATTATTTTCGATCGCGATTTCTGCCCTAATCTTCGTTTTAGTATATCTTTTCGCTCGTTTATCCAAATCAGGTGAAACAAGAGCCTAGATCTTCATCTCGAAGCCCTCTTTTTGTTTAACCAACTTGAACAAAATTTTGGTATTGTAAAATTTGACTTTGGTCCAGATTAGTAATCGGATCTTATTTCTTTCGTAGTTTGAGTTTCGTCACTCCGTTTGATTTGATTTTTTTGCAAACCGGAGTTCTTCAGTTGAACTTTCTGGTTAGATATTCTTATTAGTGTTTTAGCCATGCATCTTTGCTTAAGTGCTTATATATGCTATTGTTTGTTTGAGATAGAATTTCCGGAGTGCGAAGCGTGCTACTACGAGTCTTTAGGATTTGCAGATCGTCAGCAAGGCAAGTAACAATTTGATCATACCCCTTTATTACCCAGTTTTTATGCATTAGTTCAACTCTCACACATTGCATGAGTAGGATCTCTTAACATGTGGGTATGAGAAGTAGATGATGAGGTAGAACCTATTACCTATTTTATTATCAAACCCTTGGGAGTTACTTCTACGTTATGCTTATTGCCATGCTATGCCGTAGACGTGGATTGGGTTTGAGAGTATCCATGACATATATGAGTTGTTAATTAATGGTTCAACTTAAGGTGGCAACTTTAGTACACATCTGGATGGATTGCTTGTGAGCACCTGGAGAATCTAGTGTTGTCCAAGGATATTCCGGAGTACCCGTGTGATCATCCTACGGTCCGCCACCCAGATTTAAAGGAATCATAAGATTATTCATGCTAGAAACTTTCGTGTGCAGCCACAAGCCATTATGGGCTCTGGCATAGTTGGTATGTTGTGTGACCTCTTTCAGTGGTGGGCTAGCAGATGTAGGGGAAAGTAGGTGTAACTGTCCACCCAGAGTAAATAGTTAATGCTTCTGAAAGACTATGTCTCGGTCATCCGTTTCTCAAACACCCTGTAGTGTGAGAAATCCAACGGAGGAGATAGAGTCTTGTGGGGAAAATGCGTAAACCTCTGCAGAGTGTATAAACTAATTATGGTTAGCCGTGTCCCCGGTGATGGACATCTTGCGTATCTGGTACTTGAATTATTGATTTGATCTCATCACTCTAAATTAATTTGTTGGGATGTTAATGACTACTTTAATTGGGATTGAGTTGGAGGAACCTTATCAATGTTTCAACTACCATGATAGTTAAATAAATATATTCCTTTGTTGTAGGAAAATTTGACTTTTCACAAAACTATATAACCATAGAGCCTCCACCAGCCATATATGCATGTAGTGATAGTTTTTATCTGTTAATTACTCTCTTGTGTTATATTGCCAGCATATTCCATGTGCTGACCCATTTCGGGCTGCAACATATCATGTTGTAGACTTTTCATACGAAGAGTAAGGTGCGTTAGGTCGTTTGTCGTGCACTCAGCTATGCTGTTGGAGTTGATGGACTCGCTTTATCTTCCAAGCCTTCCGCTGTTATCTTGATTAGATTGCCTTAAGCCATATTTATTTTATAAGTTACCTTTTGAGACATTCGATGTAATAAGTGTGTGATTGCTATTCTTTTATAAATCCTTTGAGTACTGTGTCTGTCAGCATTACCGATCCAGGGATGACATTGAAGCACAGAGACTTGACCGTCTGAGATCGGGTCGCTACATTTACAAAAGGAAAATATATATTCAACTCATGACAAGAAATCCGTTTCCCTTTCAAACAACTTCAATGCGAGGTTTTGCAAACAAGAGTTAGAACCCGTTGTCGTTCAAAACGTTGTCCTATGTACAATGCGTTTGCGGTCCTAATGGGTAAATTGTGATTATTAAAGGGTAGTCTGCGGCGCGGTGCCATATTTCCTGTTTGTGCGTATGTGTGTTACCCATGCTCCCAAAACCACATGCTACATTAGCTCAATCTAATAAATTCAAAGCTTACCAACACTTTAATTCATTCAAAACATTCCTTCCCTTCCCTACAATATTCAAATCAATTTGTATTTCTTCTTTCCTCAACTTAGGTCATACCAAATTTATATCGTAACTTCCCTTCCTTTTTTTACCTTATTCCGATTTAAATCCTATTTTTTTTCATCTAAAACTTGTTGTCTCCGAAATGAAAGTGCCATGTTTCGTAGTCCGATACTTAGTGGACACCAATCTTTTCCTTGGCTCTTTTATTCCCATACATGCAATACTCTTTCTTTGACATACGACCCATTTATTTCTATGCTCCCAACTAAGCTTGCTCCCTTGAATCGCCCTTGCATCCCACATATATAAACTTCTTTGGATCTTCTCCCCTCTCCTATGCTCTTGCTCTTGGTTTCCGCTATCATCCTGCAGATCTACTCTCTTCTAACTTGTACTGGACGGTCTCCCTAGTGGTCACCGCACCTTCGTCCCTTGAAGCGTCGACACCACACTACTAGGAAAAGGGCTATAAATGGAATTAACACTAATGGCGCACCTAATATGTGGTGCGCCACTATAATATAGCAGTGGCGCACCATGTGCAGGTGCGCCATTAGTGTGGAAGACACTAATGGCGCACCAGATACATGGTGCGCCACTAGTAACATTTTTTTTCATTTTTCCAAACGTACTAATGGCGCATCATGTAGACAGTGCGTAATTACTAGTTAAAACTAGTAATGGCGCACTGTCCACAGGTGCGTCATTACTAAGTTTTTTCCCCTAGCTAATGGCACACCACCAGGGGGTGCGCCATTAGTAATCTTCCCCCTAGCTAATTCGCTCGATCCCTTCGTCCCTCCCTCCACTCCCCCCTCGCTCCATACCCGGCCGCTCCGACGACCCCGGCGCCCCGCCTCGCCGTCTTGGGCCTCGCCGCCGACCCACTACGCCGCCGCCCCACCCACTGCGCCGCCGCCCGGTCTCCTCCGCCCGTAAGCCCCTAGCTAACATTTTTTTTTGTTTTGCAAAACTAGTAATGATATTTCTTCTGTTCTAGTCCTCATGAATATTTATTTATGTGTTTATTCTCGTATTGAATTTCTAACTCACAAAAAGTATTGAATTTGTCAATATTTTTTAACTCATGAATATTTTTAAATTTCATGGGCACTTTTTGAATTCATGAATATTTTTTCAAATTTGATGATATTTTTTCACATTTATAAGGTTTTACCAATTCACAAATGAATGCAACTAAAAATCCAAAAAAATTGATGATATTTTCAAATAACAAATTTGATGATATTTTCAAATAACAAATTTGGTGATATTTTTCATATTCATAAATATTTTCAAATAACAAATTTGATGATATTTCTTCACATTCATAAATGTTCTCAAATTTGATCGTCATTTTCTAAAAAATATATTAGATGCAACTAAAAATCCAAAAAAAAGTTAGTAATGGCGCACCAGGGGAAGGTGCGCCATCTCTATCAAAGTACTTATGGCGCACCCCTAGGAGGTGTGCCATTGCTAACCTTCCCCCTCGCTAACCCTCCCTCTCGCGAGATCGATCCCCTCCTCCCCCTCGCCCGCTCTCTCTCTCTCCACCGCCGCCGAGCAAACCCCCCGCGCCCGCTCTCCACCGCCGCCGCCGACCCCCCGCACCCGACGACCCCCGCGCCCGCTCCGCCGCCAGAGTCGCCGCTGGAGCACTAGGAGGAGGAGTCCTTCTTCTTCCTCCAGCCGTCGCCATCTCGCGGTCGCCACCGTCTCTCCGGTCCACCCCGGCCTTCATCGAGCCTGCCACGATCTTCGCGGTGAGTCCCTCAGTGTTCCCCCTTCGATCCGCATCCATAGGCCGCCGTAAGCCACCACCGTCGACCTCGCGCTCACCCCACAGCTGGCCCGTGCCCCCAGGCTGCCCCCAGGCTCCTCTGCCGCGCCCCGGCGCACGCCCTCCCCGCTGCTCCTGCCCTTGGGCACGCACCCGCCTGCGCGCCCCTGGCCATCCCTCGCCTGTGCTCGTCCGCCCGTTGCCGCTCGCACGCGCCCGTGCTGACTGTTGTTGCGCCGCCCCCGCTGTTGTTGTTGCTCTGCTGACTGCACTACTGCTACTGTTGATGTTCGCTGCTTGGCCGCTACTTGTTGCTGCCTTGGCATTGCTCTTTCCCGCTGCTGATGCTGCTCTCTGCTGCCGCCACACTACTGCTCTGCCTGTTGCTTGCTAGTTGCCCTTCCAACCCGATTCCATTCCATCTGGTTACACCGCTGTGCTGCTGATGCTCGATTGATTGAAGTCCCATGTCTGCATCCTCCCTTGTTAACGATCCAGAGGGATTTGGTGCCATTTCCATGGGTAATAATCACTTTTTGACCGAGGTAGTAATCGTCGGCTGGCCCTGTCAAGTTCTTCCACCCCTGGGAACACAACACTCATCTGTTTTATCAGTTTCTTTTTGTTTGCACTATTCAGGTCCACTCCTTTGTACCCAAAGGTCCACTGCTTTTTCATATTAGCAAACGCCTGTAAGTATGTGCCTGGTTACAGTTTAATCTAATCATCGTTGCCCACCAATGCATGATATGGGCATCTCACCACCACCACAAGAGAACACTAAGATTATTGCATTCGGTTTTAGCCATTTTAGCTAATGCGGGAGAATAATATTATGTGTCGAACCGAGAGTGAGCGTCGTACTGTCATGGGAAGGATTTATTAGGAGTGGCTATTAAGTTGGTGCTTGACACTTGTGGGTGCAATTGCAAAGCTTTCCCCTGTCCATCAATATTATGTGGTGCCTTTTCTTTTCTGAATTTAAAGAGTGCCAACTTCAACACTAATCAGTACCAACTTCAACCTCTTAGCCAGACAACAAGTGGATTCGACCACCTCCATCCCAACAACATGCTTTATGCCTACACAGGTAGTTGACATGTTCTGAGCCATTGCTTCAATCCAGTGCTCCTCATAGGATTAAGAAAAGCCAACTAAGCAAAAAGATAGCACCATCATAGATCACACATCCCTCAAGGAAGAACCACTTTCAGCTATCCATGAAGAACCACTTTCCTGCTTGTCTGCAAAGTGGTTATTGGAGTCCAGAACACTTAAATAGTTAGTCAAATGAATTGCTTGCTTGCTACTTTTTTAGCTACTGTTTTTTATTAAAAAATTATTGGAGTTTATATCATATATATTGCTGGCATGTATTTCATATGTTCTGTAGCATTAAGGCTACATATCATGCCATTTTGTGCCTTGTATTAATTGCTTTCCCTACATGTTTGCAGGTTTAAGTGAAAAAAGAGGAAGAAAGGAGAATCAGGGTAGGGTTTCATGGCTAGAAGATATATTGCTGGGTTTTGTCTCCGACCATCGTGTCGTGATGAGATTGGGGGGTTTTGTCTTTGACCATCGTGTCATGATGATATTGTGGGGTGTTGTGGGGTTGCAGCGGGGCGGGGGTGGGATAATGATTTTGCAGGTACCCCGAGAGGCCCTTGAGTTTGCTGGAATGTCGATTAACTTCCGTTCTGGCAAATTCGGGTACTCCATATGTCCTATTTTCAGCAAAGGTCATGCTGAAATTTTCCGTGAATTTTAGCATGACTTTGCTAAAAATAGGACATATGGGGTACTTGCGACTAATGCACGGGCCTGTGTATCTTAGTACTTAATTAAGTAGGATCAACTGCCTCTTGTGTTATACATATAGAAGTGTGATATCAACTCATAGTTATTACTAATGTCAAGAGATGATGTAGTTTTGAATTATGAACGTAGGAAATATCGTCATCGGACGACGAAAGTCTCCCGGGGGAGTGCGGCTGGTGCCACGACGATCGAGGTCTGTGCGACAGGCCTCACCTGGACGATGATCGGTGCTTCAGCATTAAGCTTGAGGAGACATTCGAAGTTGAAACGGTACACAACGACGACAATTGTTTTTTTTTCATAATTAAGCATGACCTCAACTATTTCAACGTGTAATTTTCATCTTTTACAATTCGAGTATAGCTTATCCCATGCCATGCAAGACGCTATGTCTTGGAGAGGATGGATTTTGAAGACCATGAAATTTCTGAAACAAAAAAAATTCACCTAAGGACTCATCACGATGTGGACTTTGAAGTAAATCTATATAATTCTGAGAGCGTAACCCATTTTGGTTGCAAAAATTGGGAAGCATTTTGCAAGATGTATGGTTTTGATGAGGGTATGCTTATCACCATGGATCTTGGTAATCCTGACATCGACCAAGACAATATGGACATTTGGGTCCTTGTTGATACGCCTCCAGTTCTATCGCTATGTGAGTTTCTCAAACATAGTTATTAGCTAATTTATATTGTTTATTTCAAAATAGTTGATAGCTTATTTCCATTGACAGCTTATTTTTATTGTTCAAAGAATGTGCAGGAGATGGTAGACAAAACCCACTACACCGATGGCTCCGAATTAACAACTTACAAGGAGAAAAATCATCTGGTCGGATTTTGTACTGACATTGAGAATTACAATATCCACAATCAAACTCCTCAACACTATGGTCAATACGTGCCACTAGTGCATGTGTTCAACTACGGTAACTACCATGGAGATACCCTGGTAAGATTTTTACTATTACGACATCCGTGCATCTTTTGCATACTTCTAAAACTAGTACATCATTGCTAACTATGAATTTATTACTATGTTTTTCAAAAGATAATCCCAGAGAATTGTATGCCTCATTTGATGTATCAGAAAGGTAGTCTTAATGTTTTGAACATACATCCAAGTCATCCTACGAATCTCAACTGTCCATACGAGATTTCTAAAAGAAGTGGAGACATGAAAATCAAAGGAAGGAAAAAATGTATCGACAGTCGTAAGGAGGTTCTTGGAAGCAAAAGGAAGCGAAGCGCAAGAATTGGAGACAGGATGTTCTCCATTCTCCATAATGGAGAGTCAGGGTCTATATTGTTTTATGCTATTTTACCTTAAATAGGGTATTTAGGTCCTGCCTAATACTGATGATCATGTGCTAAGAACAATTAAGTAGGGTTGGTTCGATGACTATCAAGATGATGATCGTATGACTTGTTATTAATAATGAGTAGAAGTTGTATGATGATGATTAGTAGGACTTGTTGGGATTAGTATTACTTCCGACAAACTCGCTACTCGCGGTCACGAGACTTGTAATGTTCTATCTTTGTTCGGTCTTTTGAATTCGGAGACTAATATGATGAATTGTATTCGGAGACTAATCTTCTATTGTATTCAATGAATCTGCTCTTGCTGTGGGGTGCTGTCTATATTCTGTCCAATAATATATTTTGTAACCTGTGCAAAATTCAGAAAAGTAAAAAAACCTAATATTCATACTAATGGCGCATCACCCCACAGTGCGCCATTAGTATGCTAGATACTAATGGCGCATGGTGGTCTATACTAATGGCGCACGGCATGGTGCGCCATTAGTAAAAAAATACTAGTGGCATGGTACTAGTGGCGCACCAGTAGTGCCCCATTAATAGGCAAAACTGGTGCGCCACTAGTAGGCCTTTTCCTAGTAGTGCCAACAACAGGTACTGCCGCCGTTGTTCTCCTTTTGCCATCTCCAATGGCCGAAGGCCAAGAAACCAATGGAATTGAATACAGGGCTTCTGATGCAGGTATATTTGAATCTATCCTAGTTAATCTGATTTTTTTGTGCTTCATGATGTATTCATATTTGTAATCCGTCCACCTGTATAGCGTTGCATACCTTTTTCTCGGTCTCATGTTAGGATTCTTATCGTAGTGCCAAATTTAAAAGCACTCAAACCTCTTTGCAGCCACGTTCCCTAGGGCGGCGCATTCAATCTTACTCTACCACATGGCTTTGTTTCTTGCACGGTATCTGTTGGGGAACATAGCATGTAATTTCAAAAAATTGCCTACAATCATGCAAGATCTATCTAGGATATGCATATCAACGAGAGGGGGAGAGTGTGTCCACGTACCCTCGTAGACCGAAAGAGTTAGGTTAATGCGGTTGATGTAATCGAACGTCTTCGCGATCCAACCGATCAAGTATCGAACGTACGACACCTCCGAGTTCAGCACACGTTCAGCTCGATGACGTCCCTTGAACTCTTGATCCTGCAGAAGGTCGAGGGAGAGTTTCATCAGCACGACGACGTGGTGACGGTGATGGTGATGTGATCCACGCAGGGCTTCACCTAAGCACTACGACGCTATGACCGGAGGAGTAAACTGTGGAGGGGGGCACCACACACGGCTAAGAGAACAATTGATGTGCTATGGGGTGCCCCCTGTCCCCGTATATAAAGGAGGGGAGGAGGAGGCGGTCGGCCAAGAGGGGCGCGCCATGGGGGGGAGTCCTACTAGGACTCCACTCCTAGTAGGATTCGCCCCCCTCTTTTTCCTTTCTCACCGGAGGGGGAAAAGGAAGGATAGGGAGAGGGAAAGGGGGGCACCGCCCCCTCCCCTAGTCCAATTCGGACTCCCATGGGGGAGCGGGGCGCGGCCACCCCTTGTGGGATGTCCCCTCTCTCTCCCATCGCCCATGAGGCCCAATACTTCCCCCGGGGGGTTCCGGTAACCCCCGATACTCCGGTAAAATACCTGAACCACTCAAAACTATTCTGATGTCCGTATACTACCTTCCAATATGTGAATCTTTACCTCTCGACCATTCCGAGACTCCTCGTCATGTCCGTGATCTCATCCGGGACTCAAACAAACTTCGGTCACCAAAACACATAACTCACAATACAAATCGTCATCGAACGTTAAGCGTGCGAACCCTACGGGTTCGAGAACTATGTAGACATGACCAAGACATATCTCCGGTCAATAACCAACAGCAGAACCTGGATGCTCATATTGGTTCCTACATATTCTATGAAGCTCTTTATCGGTCAAACCGCAATAACAACATATGTAATTCCCTTTGTCATTGGATGTTACTTGCCCGAGATTCGATCGTCGGTATCTTCATACCTAGTTCAATCTTGTTACCGGGAAGTCTCTTTACTCGTTCCCTAATGCATCATCGCGTAACTAACTCATTAGTCACATTGCTTGCAAGGCTTATAGTGATGTGCATTATCGAGAGGGTCCAGAGATACCTCTCCAATACTCGGAGTGACAAATCCTAATCTTGATCTATGCCAACCAAACAAACACCTTTGGAGACACCTATAGAGAATCTTTATAATCACCCAGTTACGTTGTGATGTTTGATAGCACACAAGGTGTTCTCCGGTATTCGGGAGTTGCGTAATCTCATAATCAGAGGAATATGTACAAGTCATGAAGAAAGCAATAGCAATCAAACTTAATGATCATTATGCTAAGCTAACAGATGGGTCTTGTCCATCACATCATTCTCCTAATGATGTGATCCCGTTTATCAAATGACAACACATGTCTATGGTCAGGAAACTTAACCATATTTGATTAATGAGCTAGTCAATTAGAGGCATACTAGGGACACTTTGTTTTGTCTATGTATTCACACATGTATCAAGTTTCCAGTTAATACAATTCTAGCATGAATAATAAACATTTATCATGATATAAGGAAATATAAATAACAACTTTAGTATTGCCTCTAGGGCATATTTCCTTCAGTATCTTCATACAACCCCCCTTCTCTTGTCCGTATGGTTAGAGTTTTCCAAAAAAAACTCCACTCATTTTTCTAACGTAGTGCAATTTATCTGAACATGAATATTCAATGATTGCTTCTTTATACACCACACCAGCACCTGCTCGACGGCACCCGCTGCGAGGGCACCACCAAGCCCACCATGTGGAGCCGCCACTCCAAAGTCTGAGAAGCCAACATTGCCCGGCATCCATCAAGAAACGAGTCGCAGATGTGCAACCAGACAGCCCCGCCACACCAACGCTCCTCCAGGGCCTACAAACCCTGCATGGGCGACAACCATACGGGTGATGATAAGACCCAGGAAGCTCAGATCCACACGAACCCACATGGCCTGTTGTAGGATCAAAAGTATGTCTAGAGGGGGGGGTGATTAGACTACTTGACCAAATAAAAGTCTAGCCTTTTCCCAATTTTAAGTCTTGGCAGATTTTAACAACTTAGCACAAGTCAAGTAATTAACCTACACATGCAATTCTAACAGTATAGCAGCAGAATGAAAAACAATTGCATATGAAGGTAAAGGGGGGAGTTTGGAGGGAGCAAACGCAATGTAGACACGGAGATTTTTGGCGTGGTTCCAATAGGTGGTGCTATCGTACATCCACGTTGATGGAGACTTCAACCCACGAAGGGTAATGGTTGCGTGAGTCCATGGAGGGCTCCACCCACGAAGGGTCCATGAAGAAGCAACCTTGTCTATCCCACCATGGCCATCGCCCACGAAGGACTTGCCTCACTAGGGTAGATCTTCACGAAGTAGGCGATCTCCTTGCCTGTACAAACTCCTTGGTTCAACTCCACAATCTTGATGGAGGCTCCCAAGTGACACCTAACCAATCTAGGAGACACCATTCTCCAAAAGGTAATAGATGGTGTGTTGATGATGAACTCCTTGCTCTTGTGCTTCAAATGATAGTCTCCCCAACACTCAGCTCTCTCTCATAGGATTGGATTTGGTGGAAAGAGGGTTTGAGTGGAAAGTAACTTGGGGAAGGCTAGAGATCAAGATTTATGTGGTTGGAATGGAATATCTTGACCCCAACACAAGTGTAGGTGGTTCTCTCTCAGAAAATGTATGTTGGAACTGTAGGCATGTTCTGATGGCTCTCTCTATGAATGAAGAGTGGCCGGAGGGGTATATATAGCCTCCACACAAAATCTAACCATTACACACAAACCACCAAACTCGGTGGGACCGAATCATGAAACTCGGTCAGACCGATTTAGTTCAAAATGTGAACGTTAGGATGTTCAGTGGGACCAACATGTCAACTCGGTGGGACCGATTCCGTTAGGGTTAGGGCATAACGTAATCTCGGTGAGACCGATTATACAAACTCGGTGGGACCGATTTTGGTAATAGCCAAACAGAGAGTTGGTCAGGCAAACTCGGTGGGACCGATTCGCTCATCTCGGTTGGTTCGAAACGTTACAAAGGGGAAACAGAGAGTTTGCATTGCAATCTCGGTGGGACCGATCGCTCATCTTGGTTGGACCGAAACATTAAGAAGGGAAATAGAGAGTTTGTAATCCCATCTTGGTGAGACCGAGATCCCTATCGGTGAGACCGAAATGACTAGGGTTTGTGGCAGTGGCTATGTCAAGTGAACTCGGTGGCGCCGGGTAGGAAATATCGGTGGGGCCGAGTTTGACTTTTGGTTTGGGACATATGTGGATATGAGAAAGTAGTTGAGGGTTTTGGAGCATATCACTAAGCATTTTAAGCAAGCAACTCATTAAGTAACACCTCATCCCCTTTTAATAGTATTGGCTTTTCCTATGGACTCAATGTGATCTTGGATCACTAAAAGTAAAATGTAGAGTCTTGAGCTTGAGCCAACATGTGTCCTTAGTATTTTGAGGGGTCCACTTTCTAATCCATGCCATGCCAAACATTGAGCTTTCTTGAAATATTTATCTTGAAATAGCATTAGCTCAATGGGCTAAATGTTAGGAATTACCAAAACCACCTAGGGATAGTTGCACTTTCAATCTCCCCCTTTTTGGTAATTGATGACAACATATAGATCAAAGCTTCGACAAATGATAATAAGATTAAAAACATCGTCGCTTTGAGAAGTATGTGATAAGCAAGAGCTTCCCCGAAATTTGTGCATTATTTAAAATTTGCTTTTGAATGCAAATGCACAATCGATTAGGATCATGGCTTACTCTTCCATGTCACATACATCTTGGTGGAGCGCTCAAAATGATAGAAATTAAAAGCATGCACTCATCACCAAGCAAGTGAATGATCATATAGGGATATAAAAGATAGTATCATCTAAACAAGCATTAAAGTAGCAAATGATCAATCACATGATCGCACAAGTATCTCACACAATAAAAAGTTCAACCAAAGGCTAAGAAGCAAAACACTCTCTCAAAGCCTATGATCTATACATATTTCTCCAGCTTTGGCAAAAAGTTACCAAAAATTTAAATATGCATAGTGCTATGCGTCTCTCAGGCTTGGTCTTCGGGAGGTGGTGTAGAGAGAACTTCAAGGACGAAGGCCTCCGATGATGTAGTTGGAGCTGGTGGAGTGGCTGCTGGAGGTGGTACTGGAGCTGTAGCTGCTGGTGCTGATGTTGTAGCTCTAGAATCTGTCACTGGCACGGCAGCAGACCTCTGTCCTCTAAGCACTCGCTGAAATGCATCTATGGTTGCCTTGCCTCTCTTCTCTTCTGCTTCCTCCTGGAGCTGCTCAACTGCTATTTGAATCTCAGTTACCTTCAGATCAAGATCATAAAATTTAGTTTCTACGATCCTCTCCAAGCTCTCCTAGTGTTGAGTCAAGGTGTCCAAGCCCTTCTCAATCCTCAGTGTAGACTAGATCAGATATGCAAGTTGATCTTGCTTGCTCTTCAGGAAAACCTGAGATGCCTCTTCAACAGTTGGCATCTTGGCAGCTTTCTCAGCCTTTGCTTTGGCTCTCTTCTCTTGTGCTTGAACTAATGAAGGCTCCTCCTCATTCATCACAACAGTATTATCTTCAAAATCAGGATACAGGGGTAGATGCTCCTTATCCAACAGATATGTTCCTATACCCATCTTGGAGTTGATGAGCTCCTGAATGTGTGGAGCATACCCACAGCTTCTCTTTCGGTCAGCAACAGTCCTCTTGATTGTCTCTACAATCAGACTCATGACCTTGAACTTTTGAGGGACATCAAAAAGTTGTAGCAGGTTGATAGAGTGCCCTCTGATCATCTTGTGATCTCCTGACTTGGGTAGCAGAGTGTGCCTTAGGATCCAATTGATAGTAGGTAGACCAGACAACAAGAAATGTACAGATCCAAGCTTGTGAGTCTCCAAAGCTTTATCTAGGATCTCCTTGTACATGTTAGCCATAGTGTTGTGGTCCTTCTTCTTCTTGGTATACACATCCAAATCATCTTCATGTTCTGCTGGGGCATTTATCAATTTTTCCCATTCTTCAATTGTGGATTGGTACCTAGTACCTTCTGACATCCAAACAATCTTCCCATCTGGGTAAAAGTGAGCAGTGGAGTAAAACTGCATGATCAGCTCATCATTCCATTTTGTGAGCTTCTGTCCAACAAACTCATCTACTCCACATGCTTTGAAGCTGTCATAAACTCCTGGGAAGTGATCTTCATTCCTGGATGAATTCCCAATCAACCCATCTCATGTCACACACAATGGGCTTCTTGTCAAGCAACATAGTTTCATATAATTCTTGCTGCACCTTTGTGTGAAACCTGTAGTCAACTGCAGTCCTTCTCCTCACAGCATAGGGATCAGACTGTCTCCACAATCTCAGTCCTAAATCTTTTCTGATGTGCATGTTCTCGACGAGTGGATGAGCATCATTGTGGTCTAGAATCTTGGGCTTCAATTTTGTCAAAACAAGAGACTCGTCATCTTCTTCAGCTTGAGGCACTGGGGCCTTGTTCTTTTCTTCAGCAGGTATACTTCTGGTGTTCCTCTTGGGCTTAGGAGGCTTCTGACCTTGAGCTTTGGGGGCAGCTTTGGGCTTTGATGTTGCAGCCCCTGACTTTATAACATCTCCCATAAGCTTCTGAGCTTTGGGTGCTATAGCTTCCTCTTCTTCTTCTTCTTCTTCTTCTTCATCATCTTCAGAGGGATCCTTCATCATGGATGGCTTGCCAATGACTTTGGCAATGGTCTTCTTGACTCTTTCCTTTCTCTTCTTTCCCTCTCCAGCTTCTTTGGGTTCAAGAGTGAACTCCATTGTCTCTTGAGTAGAGGCTCTGGCCTTAGACATAGGAATTATCTTTGCTGGAGCCTTCCTATTCATTCCTGGCTTAACTGTAGCAGCTATACCATACTCCTTTTTCAGCACCTTCTTCTTGGAGCTTACTTCCTCCTCAGTGGCAACATAATCCTCATCCTCAGATTATGGGGTTTTCTTCTTCCTAGATCTGGTGGCTGCCTTTGGCAAGTTGCTGGGAGTGCTCCTGCTGCCATCATCAGAAGTGCTCGAGGGATTTGAACCCTCACTCAGTTGCACATGTTCCTCAGACTTGTTCTGACTGTCACTCTGATCAGACATCTTTGCAAACTCACTGACAGTAGACCCTGTGAATCGATGTAGATGAGATAGAGTGGATGAGCATCACAAAGTGCAGAGTTTTTGCAAAAATAGATGACTTAAAAACTTAGTTTTAGTTCTCCACAGAAAGCATTTCGGAGCTACCGATTTGTAAACTCGGTGATACCGAAGCAGCTTTTGGAACCTAAACTGGTGAACTCGGTCAGACCGAGTCACAGTTCGGTGGCACCGAGACTGCTAGGTTTTCACAGAGAATCGAACTCGGTCACACCGATTTGCCGTTTTTGGTCAGACCGAAAATTGCAAGTGCTATGGCCTAAGCCAAATCGGTGAGACCAATTTCTACAACTCGGTTGGTCCGAGATGAGTTCGGCGGAGACCTAACCCTAAATTTTCAAATCAAACTTAACCTAAAGGATGTTTTCAGTGGATAGAGTGTTTGCATACATGGTAAGGATCATGGCAAAAACAATGTGCTATGAATCAGAGGTAAAAGAATAGCACAAGGGTCAAACCCATACCCTAGTTCGGCGGGGGTTCTCTACGGCGACAACGGCGGAACAGATTTCCATTGACGGTGATGGAAACCAGTGGCGGGAGGTCGCTGGCGGCGAGGAGACGATCCTGAGACCCGAGGAGGCAGGGCAGGACACACGTGTGGGTTGAGGAGTTTGAAGAAATTTCCAAAATCTCACCCGTGGGTATATATATCCCGACCCTGTCGGCGTGACCGAGTGGAACAACTCGGTGGCACCGAGGTGCAGAATTGCAAGCGGTTACTGCAACTCAATGCGACCGAAAAGTTCAAAACGGTTGCACCAAGATTGAAAACCTAGATCAACTTAGTGATCTCGGTGTGACCGAAATGGATGACTCGATCATACCGAAATGCACAAAGAGGTTTTGGAAGTTTAAGTCTATGACGAATCGGGGACTCCGAGTGCTCCTCACACAGAGTGGTTCGAATCTAACTTGATCAAACTTTGTGATGTAGCATGAATAGAGTTTGAGACGAGAAAATCATAGATAGCTAGAGAAAGTCCTTAGGCATTCTTGTCCATCCATTTGGCAAAAGAGAAAAAACCAAACAATCAAGGCAACAAATGGATGTCCTCAAATGAGTAAAACATGAAACCAACATGCTCACACAATAAGATGGCAAATGAAATATGTGGCAAAGCATGCACAATCACTCTAGTATCTATTAAGCAATTTGGCAATGACTAGGTCATCTATATATGAGTATATTGACTGAGGAGTCAAATGAGAACATTTGATCGTAGGTCATACTCATCGTTTAGGCACAAGTGGGGTTACCACCTTTACATAATGCATTGTTTCTTTAGCTCAATTGATTAGAGTAAAGATCCCCCTAGATGTGATATCCCCCTAGGAGGGATGAACTAACCTTGGGTTTTGTTGACGATGACTTCATCTAGGTGTTGAAGATGTAGGTCGGAGCAATCCTTTCGAGTGAGTTGCACTTTCAATACCTACACGGGTTAGTCCCACAAGGAACAAACAAGGATATCCATAGACATAGAGTGATATTCACATGAGATGATGTCCATGAATGCATTAGGTTACCTTATCCCTTGTCTTACCAACAAGAGGGTTTGTGACTCCTTGAACTAGTGCAAGATATGGAAGTTGTTTGCACTTGTCCTTGCCAAAATGATATGAGTGAAGTATGTTGGCGGAGTCACCCTCAAGAACTCTCTAGTTCTTCTTCTTCAGGATCCACACCATCTTGATGGGAATCCTTGGAGTTGTAGTCATACTTGATGAAGTAGAACTTGATGTAGTCTTGGGAACCCACTCGACCAATGCCTTAGGGGCTTCTTCAAATGCATCAATCTCCTCTTGAAGCTTGTCCTTGCCCTTTAGCTTGTGGTCTTGTGGTGGAATATCATCCTGAGATTGTGTTACTTGGAAAGAAGTAGGATCATACTTCTCTTGTTGAGGAACAAACTTCGTCTTGGGGTATTGATATTCTTACCACTCAACTCCATTGGCATTGAACTTTCGTTCAAAACCAACACCTTGATTCTTCCGGTGTCTTCCTTGCTTGCGTACAATTTGCTCAAATTGCTTACTTCCGGCAAGACTCTTCTAAGCACCTTTCTCTATAATTCCCTTCAATAAGCCATTTTCTTGCTCAAGTGTAACTTGGCTAAGAGAATCATTAGTGGAATCAAGAGAACTACTAGAAGCAACATCATTGGATTTAGCATGATTATTGTTACTACTAGAAGAAGAATCTTTCTTGTTCTTGTTGCTAGATTTAACTTGTGGCATGTAAGTAGACAAGAGTACATGCTTGGCAATGTAAGAAGAACTTTTCTTGCGAAGATCATCATTGATCTTTTTTAAGAACCCATGCTCTTGCTCAAGGTTGAGCATTTCAAAGCGTAACTTCTCATGAGTCTTTAAAAGTTCTCGATGATCTTCCAAGGTAGTTTCATGAGCTAGCTTAAGAGTGTTTAGTTCTTTAGTTAGACGCTCAATCTCCTTATTATCATTGTCATTCGTTTTATCTCGATTAGCATGATTAATAGCAAGTTCATCATAGTTTTCATAACTAGAGTTGTCAACAAGTTGTGGGGTTTCGTAGTAATTTCAAAAATTTTCCTACGCAC
The DNA here is from genome assembly GCF_003073215.2 of Triticum urartu. Classification (NCBI taxonomy): domain Eukaryota; kingdom Viridiplantae; phylum Streptophyta; class Magnoliopsida; order Poales; family Poaceae; genus Triticum; species Triticum urartu. Next base: position 290,677,333 of record NC_053027.1, read on the forward strand.
ACGCAAGATCATGTGATGCATAGCAACGAGAGGGAGAGTGCTGTCTACGTACCAAACGCAGACCGACTGCGGAAGCGATGACACGACGTAGAGGAAGTAGTCGTACGTCTTCACGATCCAACCGATCAAGCACCGAAACTACGGCACCTCCGAGTTCGAGCACGCGTTCAGCTCGATGACGATCCCCGAACTCCGATCCAGCAAAGTGTCAGGGAAGAGTTCTGTCAGCACGACGGCGTGGTGACGATCTTGATGAACTACAGCAGCAGGGCTTCGCCTAAACTCCGCTACAGTATTATCGAGGTATATGGTGGCAGGGGGCACCGCACACGGCTAAGGAATAGATCACGTGGATCAACTTGTGTGTTCTAGGGTGCCTCTACCTCAGTATATAAAGGAGCCAAGGGGGGAGGGGGGCGCCGGCCAAGGGAGAGGGCGCAGGAGGAGTCCTACTCCTTCCGGGAGTAGGACTCCCCCCCCAATCCTATTCCAACTAGGATTCCCCAAGGGGGGAAAGAGAGAGAGGGGGGCCGGCCACCTTCTCCTAGTCCTAATAGGACTAGGGGAGGGGGAAGTGGCGCAGCCACCTTGGGCTGCCCCTTTCTCCTTTCCACTAAGGCCCATTAAGGCCCATATGGCTCCCGGGGGGGTTCCGGTAACCTCCCGGTAACCCGGTAAAATCCCGACTTCACCCGGAACACTTCCGATGTCCAAACATAGGCTTCCAATATATCAATCTTTACGTCTCGACCATTTCGAGACTCCTCGTCATGTCCGTGATCACATCCGGGACTCCGAACAACCTTCGGTACATCAAAATGCATAAACTCATAATGTAACTGTCATCGTAACCTTAAGCGTGCGGACCCTACGGGTTCGAGAACAATGTAGACATGACCGAGACACGTCTCCGGTCAATAACCAATAGCGGGAACCTGGATGCCCATATTGGCTCCCACATATTCTACGAAAGATCTTTATCGGTCAGACCGCATAAACAACATACGTTGGTTTGTTCCCTTTGTCATCGGTATGTTACTTGCCCGAGATTCGATCGTCGGTATCCAATACCTAGTTCAATCTCGTTGCCGGCAAGTCTCTTTACTCGTTCCGTAATACATCATCTCACAACTAACATATTAGTTGTAATGCTTGCAAGGCTTATGTGATGTGTATTACCGAGAGGGCCCAGAGATACCTCTCCGACAATCGGAGTGACAAATCCTAATCTCGAAATACGCCAACCCAACATCTACCTTTGGAGACACCTGTAATGCTCCTTTATAATCACCCAGTTATGTTGTGACGTTTGGTAGCACCCAAAGTGTTCCTCCGGCAAACGGGACTTGCATAATCTCATAGCCATAGGAACATGTATAAGTCATGAAGAAAGCAATAGCAACATACTAAACGATCGGGTGCTAAGCTAATGGAATGGGTCATGTCAATCAGATCATTCAACTAATGATTTGACCTCGTTAATCAAACAACAACTCATTGTTCATGGTTAGGAAACATAACCATCTTTGATTAACGAGCTAGTCAAGTAGAGGCATACTAGTGACAGTTTGTTTGTCTATGTATTCACACATGTATTATGTTTCCGGTTAATACAATTCTAGCATGAATAATAAACATTTATCATGATTATAAGGAAATAAATAATAACTTTATTATTGACTCTAGGGCATATTTCCTTCAGTCTCCCACTTGCACTAGAGTCAATAATCTAGATTACACTGTAATGAATCTAACACCCATGGAGCTTTGGTGCTGATCATGTTTTGCTCGTGGAAGAGGCTTAGTCAACGGGTCTGCAACATTCAGATCCGTATGTATCTTGCAAATCTCTATGTCTCCCACCTGGACTAGATCCCGGATGGAGTTGAAGCGTCTCTTGATGTGTTTGGTCCTTTTGTGAAATCTGGATTCCTTTGCCAAGGCAATCGCACCAGTATTGTCACAAAAGATTTTCATTGGACCCGATGCATTAGGTATGACACCTAGATCGGATATGAACTCCTTCATCCAGACTCCTTCGTTCGCCACTTCCGAAGCAGCTATGTACTCTGCTTCACATGTAGATCCCGCTACGACGCTTTGTTTAGAACTGCACCAACTGACAGCTCCACCGTTTAATGTAAACACGTATCCGGTTTGCGATTTAGAATCGTCCGGATCAGTGTCAAAGCTTGCATCAACGTAACCTTTTACGGTGAGCTCTTTGTCACCTCCATATACGAGAAACATATCCTTAGTCCTTTTCAGGTATCTAAGAATGTTCTTGACCGCTGTCCAGTGATCCACTCCTGGATTACTTTGGTACCTCCCTGCTAAACTTATAGCAAGGCACACATCAGGTCTGGTACACAGCATTGCATACATGATAGAGCCTATGGCTGATGCATAGGGAACATCTTTCATATTCTCTCTATCTTCTGCGGTGGTCGGGCATTGAGTCTTACTCAACTTCACACCTTGTAACACAGGCAAGAACCCTTTCTTTGCTTGATCCATTTTGAACTTCTTCAAAATTTTGTCAAGGTATGTGCTTTGTGAAAGTCCAATTAAGCGTCTTGATCTATCTCTATAGATCTTAATGCCTAATATGTAAGCAGCTTCACCGAGGTCTTTCATTGAAAAACTTTTATTCAAGTATCCCTTTATGCTATCCAGAAATTCTATATCATTTCCAATCAGCAATATGTCATCCACATATAATATCAGAAATGCTACAGAGCTCCCACTCACTTTCTTGTAAATACAGGCTTCTCCGAAAGTCTGTATAAAACCAAATGCTTTGATCACACTATCAAAATGTTTATTCCAACTCCGAGAGGCTTGCACCAGTCCATAAATGGATCGCTGGAGCTTGCACACTTTGTTAGCTCCCTTTGGATCGACAAAACCTTCCGGTTGCATCATATACAACTCCTCTTCCAGAAATCCATTCAGGAATGCAGTTTTGACATCCATCTGCCAAATTTCATAATCATAAAATGCGGCAATCGCTAACATGATTCGGACGGACTTAAGCATCGCTACGGGTGAGAAGGTCTCATCGTAGTCAATCCCTTGAACTTGCCGAAAACCTTTTGCGACAAGTCGAGCTTTGTAGACAGTAACATTACCATCAGCGTCAGTCTTCTTCTTAAAGATCCATTTATTTTCAATTGCTTGCCGATCATCGGGCAAGTCAACCAAAGTCCATACTTTGTTCTCATACATGGATCCCATCTCAGATTTCATGGCTTCAAGCCACTTTGCGGAATCTGGGCTCACCATCGCTTCTTCATAGTTCATAGGTTCATCATGATCTAGCAGCATGACTTGCAGAACAGGATTACCATACCACTCTGGTGCGGATCTTACTCTGGTTGATCTACGAGGTTCAGTAGTATCTTGATCTGAAGTTTCATGATCTTTATCATTGGCTTCCTCACTAACTGGTGTAGGTGTCACTGAAACAGTTTTCTGTGATGTACTACTTTCCAGTAAGGGAGCAGGTACAGTTACCTCATCAAGTTCTACTTTCCTCCCACTCACTTCTTTCGAGAGAAACTCCTTCTCTAGAAAGGATCCATTCTTAGCAACGAATGTCTTGCCTTCGGATCTGTGATAGAAGGTGTACCCAACAGTCTCCTTTGGGTATCCTATGAAGACACATTTCTCCGATTTGGGTTCGAGCTTATCAGGTTGAAGCTTTTTCACATAAGCATCGCAGCCCCAAACTTTAAGAAACGACAACTTTGGTTTCTTGCCAAACCACAGTTCATAAGGCGTCGTCTCAACGGATTTTGATGGTGCCCTATTTAACGTGAATGCGGCCGTCTCTAAAGCATAACCCCAAAATGATAGCGGTAAATCAGTAAGAGACATCATAGATCGCACCATATCTAGTAAAGTACGATTACGACGTTCGGACACACCATTACGCTGTGGTGTTCCGGGTGGCGTGAGTTGCGAAACTATTCCACATTTTTTCAAATGTACACCAAACTCGTAACTCAAATATTCTCCTCCACGATCAGATCGTAGAAACTTTATTTTCTTGTTACGATGATTTTCAACCTCACTCTGAAATTCTTTGAACTTTTCAAATGTTTCAGACTTATGTTTCATTAAGTAGATATATCCATATCTGCTCAAATCATCTGTGAAGGTGAGAAAATAACGATATCCGCCATGAGCCTCAATATTCATCGGACCACATACATCGGTATGTATGATTTCCAACAAATCTGTTGCTCTCTCCATAGTACCGGAGAACGATGTTTTAGTCATCTTGCCCATGAGGCACGGTTCGCAAGTACCAAGTGATTCATAATCAAGTGGTTCCAAAAGTCCATCAGTATGGAGTTTCTTCATGCGCTTTACACCGATATGACCTAAACGACAGTGCCACAAATAAGTTGCACTTTCATTATCAACTCTGCATCTTTTGGCTTCAACATTATGAATATGTGTATTACTACTATCGAGATTCAATAAGAATAGACCACTCTTCAAGGGTGCATGACCATAAAAGATATTACTCATATAAATAGAACAACCATTATTCTCTGATTTAAATGAATAACCGTCTCGCATTAAACAAGATCCAAATATAATGTTCATGCTCAACGCTGGCACCAAATAACAATTATTTAGGTCTAATATTAATCCCGAAGGTAGATGTAGAGGTAGCGTGCGGACCGCGATCACATCGACTTTGGAACCGTTTCCCACGCGCATCGTCACCTCGTCCTTTGCCAGTGCTCGCTTATTCCGTAGTCCCTGTTTCGAGTTGCAAATATTAGCAACAGAACCAGTATCAAATACCCAGGTGCTACTGCGAGCTCTAGTAAGGTACACATCAATAACATGTATATCACATATACCTTTGTTCACCTTGCCATCCTTCTTATCCGCCAAATACTTGGGGCAGTTCCGCTTCCAGTGACCAGTCTGCTTGCAGTAGAAGCACTCAGTTTCAGGCTTAGGTCCAGACTTGGGTTTCTTCTCTTGAGTAGCAACTTGCTTGCCATTCTTTTTGAAGTTCCCCTTCTTCTTCCCTTTGCCCTTTTTCTTGAAACTAGTGGTCTTGTTAACCATCAACACTTGATGCTCCTTCTTGATTTCTACCTCCGCAGCTTTCAGCATTGCGAAGAGCTCGGGAATAGTCTTGTTCATCCCTTGCATATTATAGTTCATCACGAAGCTCTTGTAGCTCGGTGGCAGTGATTGGAGAATTCTGTCAATGACGCAATCATCCGGAAGATTAACGCCCAATTGAATCAAGTGATTATTATACCCAGACATTTTGAGTATATGCTCACTAACAGAACTGTTCTCCTCCATCTTGCAGCTATAGAACTTATTGGAGACTTCATATCTCTCAATTCGGGCATTTGCTTGAAATATTAACTTCAACTCCTGGAACATCTCATATGCTCCATGACGTTCAAAACGTCGTTGAAGTCCCGATTCTAAGCCGTAAAGCATGGCACACTGAACTATCGAGTAGTCATCAGCTTTGCTCTGCCAGACGTTCATAACATCTGGTGTTGCTCCAGCAGCAGGCCTGGCACCCAGCGGTGCTTCCAGGACGTAATTCTTCTGTGCAGCAATGAGGATAATCCTCAAGTTACGGACCCAGTCCATGTAATTGCTACCATCATCTTTCAACTTTGCTTTCTCAAGGAACGCATTAAAATTCAACGGAACAACAGCCCGAGCCATCTATCTACAATCAACATAAACAAGCAAGATACTATTAGGTACTAAGTTCATGATAAATTTAAGTTCAATTAATCATATTACTTAAGAACTCCCACTTAGATAGACATCCCTCTAATCTTCTAAGTGATTACGTGATCCAAATCAACTAAACCATAACCGATCATCACGTGAGATGGAGTAGTTTTCAATGGTGAACATCGTTTATGTTGATCATATCTACTATATGATTCACGCTCGACCTTTCGGTCTCCGTGTTCCGAGGCCATATCTGCATATGCTAGGCTCGTCAAGTTTAACCTGAGTATTCTGCGTGTGCAAAACTGGCTTGCACCCGTTGTAGATGGACATAGAGCTTATCACACCCGATCATCACATGGTGTCTGGGCACGACGAACTTTGGCAACGGTGCATACTCAGGGAGAACACTTCTTGATAATTTAGTGAGAGATCATCTTATAATGCTACCGTCAATCAAAGCAAGATAAGATGCATAAAAGGATAAACATCACATGCAATCAATATAAGTGATATGATATGGCCATCATCATCTTGTGCTTGTGATCTCCATCTCCGAAGCACCGTCATGATCACCATCGTCACCGGCGCGACACCTTGATCTCCATCGTAGCATCGTTGTCGTCTCGCCAATCTTATGCTTCCACGACTATCACTACCGTTTAGTAATAAAGTAAAGCATTACATCGCGATTGCATTGCATACAATAAAGCGACAACCATATGGCTCCTGCCAGTTGCCGATAACTCGGTTACAGAACATGATCATCTCATACAATAAAAGTCAGCATCATGCCTTGACCATATCACATCACAACATGCCCTGCAAAAACAAGTTAGACGTCCTCTACTTTGTTGTTGCAAGTTTTACGTGGCTGCTACGGGCTTAAGTAAGAACCAATCTCACCTACGCATCAAAACCACAACGATAGTTTGTCAAATAGACTCCGTTTTAACCTTCGCAAGGACCGGGCGTAGCCATACTTGGTTCAACTAAAGTTGGAGAGACAGTCGCCCGCAAGCCATCTCTGTGCAAAGCACGTCGAGGGAACCGGTCTCGCGTAAGCGTACGCGTAAGGTTGGTCCGGGTCGTCTCGTCCAACAATACCGCCGAACCAAAGTATGACATGCTGGTAGGCAGTATGACTTGTATCGTCCACAACTCACTTGTGTTCTACTCGTGCATATAACATCAACATAAATAACCTAGGCTCGGATGCCACTGTTGGGTTTCGTAGTAATTTCAAAAAATTTCCTACGCACACGCAAGATCATGTGATGCATAGCAACGAGAGGGAGAGTGCTGTCTACGTACCCAACGCAGACCGACTGCGGAAGCGATGACACGACGTAGAGGAAGTAGTCGTACGTCTTCACGATCCAACCGATCAAGCACCGAAACTACGGCACCTCCGAGTTCGAGCACACGTTCAGCTCGATGACGATCCCCGGACTCCGATCTAGCAAAGTGTCGGGGAAGAGTTCTGTCAGCACGACGGCGTGGTGACGATCTTGATGAACTACAGCAGCAGGGCTTCGCCTAAACTCCGCTACAGTATTATCGAGGTATATGGTGGCAAGGGGCACCGCACATGGCTAAGGAATAGATCACGTGGATCAACTTGTGTGTTCTAGGGTGCCTCTACCTCAGTATATAAAGGAGCCAAGGGGGGAGGGGGGCGCCGGCCAAGGGAGAGGGCGTAGGAGGAGTCCTACTCCTTCCGGGAGTAGGACTCCCCCCCAATCCTATTCCAACTAGGATTCCCCAAGGGGGGGAAAGAGAGAGAGGGGGGCCGGCCACCTTCTCCTAGTCCTAATAGGACTAGGGGAGGGGGAAGTGGCGCAGCCACCTTGGGCTGCCCCTTTCTCATTTCCACTAAGGCCCATGAAGGCCCATATGGCTCCCGGGGGGTTCCAGTAACCTCCCGGTAACCCGGTAAAATCCCGATTTCACCCGGAACACTTCCGATGTCCAAACATAGGCTTCCAATATATCAATCTTTACGTCTCGACCATTTCGAGACTCCTCGTCATGTCCGTGATCACATCCGGGACTCCGAACAACCTTCGGTACATCAAAATGCATAAACTCATAATGTAACTGTCATCGTAACCTTAAGCGTGCGGACCCTACGGGTTCGAGAACAATGTAGACATGACCGAGACACGTCTCCGGTAAATAACCAATAGCGGGACCTGGATGCCCATATTGGCTCCTACATATTCTACGAAGATCTTTATCTGTCAGACCGCATAACAACATACGTTGTTCCCTTTGTCATCGGTATGTTACTTGCCCGAGATTCGATCGTCGGTATCCAATACCTAGTTCAATCTCGTTGCCGGCAAGTCTCTTTACTCGTTCCATAATACATCATCTCACAACTAACATATTAGTTGTAATGCTTGCAAGGCTTATGTGATGTGTATTACCGAGAGGGCCCAGAGATACCTCTCCGACAATCGGAGTGAAAAATCCTAATCTCGAAATACGCCAACCCAACATCTACCTTTGGAGACACCTGTAATGCTCCTTTATAATCACCCAGTTACGTTGTGACGTTTGGTAGCACCCAAAGTGTTCCTCCGGCAAACGGGAGTTGCATAATCTCATAGTCATAGGAACATGTATAAGTCATGAAGAAAGCAATAGCAACATACTAAACGATCGGGTGCTAAGCTAATGGAATGGGTCATGTCAATCAGATCATTCAACTAATGATGTGACCTCGTTAATCAAACAACAACTCATTGTTCATGGTTAGGAAACATAACCATCTTTGATTAACGGGCTAGTCAAGTAGAGGCATACTAGTGACACTTTGTTTGTCTATGTATTCACACATGTATTATGTTTCCGGTTAATAAAATTCTAGCATGAATAATAAACATTTATCATGATTATAAGGAAATAAATAATAACTTTATTATTGCCTCTAGGGCATATTTCCTTCACAAGTGAATCATCATCACCTAGCAAATCATCTTCATCACTATTGAAATCAACATAGTCGGGGTGTGATACCTTTGGGCCTTTAGCCATGAAGCATCTTCCAATTCCTTCATTTGGTGACTCAAATATGTCATAGTAGTTGGTTGACACAAGTGCTAGACCGGCAACACCTTCATCTTGAGTATATCCGGAGTCGGAGTGATAGCTTCTCTCGGAGTGATTGTCGGAGTTGGAGCCGGATACCCATTCACCAACATGAGCTTGATGTCTTTGTTTTGTGTAGATCCTTGATGATTTGTCCTTCCTTTCCAAATCCTTGCTTCTCCGTGATGTTCTTCGTTCATAACGGTCATCTCTACTCCTTCTCTCTCTTGGTGGTGACTCTTCTCTCCTACTTCTTATTTTGGGAGAATCTTCTCTTCTTTTGTAGGGAGCCGTACACTCACTGGAGTAGTGTCCGGGTCTTCCACAATTGTAGCAATTATGTTCACGACTTGAAGATCTTTTGTCATTGTAGGACCTTGACTTGGAACTTCTTTCCTTGCTTCTACTCTTGTAGAACTTGCTGAAATTCTTCAACATTAGGCTCAATTCTTCATTGAAGGCTTGTTTCTCACTTGATGATGTGGGAGCATCACATGAGGCTTTGTAAGCACCACTTGACTTGTTGTGGAGCTCTTCCTTATCCTTAAGTGACATCTCATGAGCAACAATTCTTCTAATGACTTCCGTTGGCTTGAGATCTTTGTAATTGGGAATCATTTGGTTCAATGTGCACTTGGTATCATATTTTCCATCCAAGGCTCTTAGGATCTTCTTGACGATGAATCTATCGGTCATCTCTTCACTTCCTAAGCCGGCAATCTCATTTGTGATGAGAGCAATCCTAGAGTACATTTCAGCGACACCTTCACCATCCTTCATTTTGAACTTGTCAAGTTGACTTTGAAGCACATCCAATTTGGATTCCTTGACGGAGTCGGTACCTTCGTGCATATCAATCAAAGTATCCCAAATTTCCTTTGGATTCTCAAGACGGCTGATTTTGTTGAATTCTTCGGGGCACAATCCGTTGAAGAGAATATCACAACCTTGAGCATTGTATTGCAGCATCTTCAACTCTTCCGCGGTAGCTTCACTGTTCGGTTCTCTCCCATCAAAGAATTCACCTTGCAAGCCAATACACACAATAGCCCAAACGGCGGGGTTATGTCCAAGAATATGCATTTTCATCTTATGCTTCCAAGTAGCAAAATTTGTACCATCAAAGTAAGGACCTCTACGGTGGCAATTTCCCTTGCTAGAAGCCATACTCTCCTAGGTTGTGAAACCAAGGCTATGATCACCAAAAGCTATGGAAATCAAAGCAAATGGAGACCAAAGCTCTGATACCACTTGTAGGATCGAAAGTATGTCTAGAGGAGGGGGGGGGGTGATTAGACTACTTGCCAAATAAAAGTCTAGCCTTTTCCTAATATTAATTCTTGGCAGATTTTAACAACTTAGCACAAGTAAAGTAATCAACCTACACATGCAATTCTAAGAGTATAGCAGCGGAATGAAAAACAATTGCATATGGAGGTAAAGGGAGGAGTTTGGAGGGAGCAAACGCAATGTAGACACACAGATTTTTGGCGTGGTTCCGATAGGTGGTGCTATCGTACATCCATGTTGATGGAGGTTTCAACCCACGAAGGGTAACGGTTGCGCGAGTCCACGGAGGGATCCACCCACGAAGGGTCCATGAAGAAGCAACCTTGTCTATCCCACCATGGCCATCGCCCACGAAGGACTTGCCTCACTAGGGTAGATCTTCATGAAATAGGCGATCTCCTTGCCCGTACAAACTCCTTGGTTCAACTCCACAATCTTGACGGAGGCTCCCAAGTGACACCTAACCAATCTAGGAGACACCACTCTACAAAAGGTAATAGATGGTGTGTTGATGATGAACTCCTTGCTCTCGTGCTTCAAATGATAGTCTCCCCAACACTCAGCTCTCTCTCATAGGATTGGATTTGGTGGAAAGAGGGTTTGAGTGGAAAGCAACTTGGGGAAGGCTAGAGATCAAGATTTATGTGGTTGGAATGGAATATCTTGACCTCAACACAAGTGTAGGCGGTTCTCTCTCAGAAAATGTATGTTGGAAGTGCAGGCATGTTCTGATGGCTCTGTCTATAAATGAAGAGTGGGCGGAGGGGTATATATAGCCTCCACACAAAATCTAACTGTTACACACAAATCACCAAACTCGGTGGGACCGAATCATGAAACTCGGTCAGACCGATTTAGTTCAAAATGTGAACGTTAGGATGTTCAGTGGGACCAACATGTCAACTCGGTGGGACCGATTCCGTTAGGGTTAGGGCATAACGTAATCTCGGTGAGACCGATTATACAAACTCGGTGGGACCGATTTTTGTAATAGCCAAACAGAGAGTTGGTCAGGCAAACTTGGTGGGACCGATTCGCTCATCTCGGTTGGACCAAAACGTTACGAAGGGGAAATAGGGAGTTTGCATTGCAATCTTGGTGGGACCGATCGCTCATCTCGGTTGGAACGAAATGTTACGAAGGGAAACAGAGAGTTTCCAATCCTATCTCGGTGAGACCGAGATCCCTATCGGTGATACCGAAATGACTAGGGTTTGTGGCAGTGGCTATGTCAAGTGAACTCGGTGGCGCCGGGTAGGAAATATCAGTGGGGCCGAGTTTGACTTTTGGTTTGGGACATATGTGGAGATGAGAAAGTAGTTGAGGGTTTTGGAGCATATCACTAAGCATTATAAGCAAGTAACTCATTAAGCAACACCTCATCCCCCTTTAATAGTATTGGCTTTTCCTATGGACTCAATGTGATCTTGGATCACTAAAAGTAAAATGTAGAGTCTTGAGCTTGAGCCAACATGTGTCCATAGTATTTTGAGGGGTCCAATTTCTAATCCATGCCATGCCAAACATTGAGCTTCCTGAAATATTTATCTTGAAATAGCAATAGCTCAATGGGCTATATGTTGTTAGGAATTACCAAAACCACCCAGGGATAGTTGCACTTTCACCCGTGTATCAGATCTAGGATGGGGGCAACCAGCTGCGACCCGGACCAAATCCAACCTTGCGGTGGTCCAACACTCGCATCCATAGACTGGCCACCCAGTTAGATCCAATAGTGTGACAACACGAAACAAATCTAGTGCGGCGACCTGCCCCAGCCCTCTGCTCCGGTGATGAGCTACGAACAACCACGTCGTCGGGACGACCGCAAGGACTAGCCCAACCCCCCTGATACGTCTGCACCGTATCTATAATTTTTTATTGTTCCATGTTATTATAGTATCAACCTTGAATGTTTTATATACACTTTCAATCAATTATATATAATTTTTTGGGACTAACCAATTAACTTAGTGCCTAGTGCCAGTTGCTGTTTTTTTTGCCTGTTTTTGGTTTTTTCAGAATATCATTAACAAACAAAGTCCAAATGCCACGAAACTTTTTGAAGATTTTTTTCTGGACTTAAGAGACTTTGGAAGCTTTGGGAGGGGACGAGATGATGGAGCAGTTTCCCAAGAGCCACCAGGGCGCGCCCAGGGGTAGGGCACACCCTGGTGGCTTGTGGGGCCCACATGTCTCCGTTTGACCTAACTCCGCCACTATAAATTCTCTAAAATCGAGAAACGAATAGTGGAGTCCACGAAATAATTTTCCGCCGCTGCAAGTTCCTATTCTTGACATTCCATCTGGAGGCCTTTTGGGGCACTCTGCTGGAGGGGGGTTTGATCTCGAAGGGGCTCTACATCATCCTTGACGCCCTTTCGATGATGCGTGAGTAGTTTACCACAGACCTACGGGTCCATAGTTAGTAGCTAGATGGCTTCTTCTCTCTATTTGATCTTTAATACAATGTTCTCCTCGTTGTTCTTGTAGTTCTATCCGATGTAATCACTTTTTGTGGTGTGTTTGTTGGGATCCGATGTATTGTGAGTTTAAGATCAAATCTATACATGAAATTTCTTGACATGGATTAAGACTTAATTGAAACTAGTTTTTCAGTAAAGTAATTAGGCAATATATAGTCCTGGTATGAGGCATAATGATCCATGGAGATAGTAGTGTCTAATCAGGCTTAGCCACAATACATATTGACAGAATACTAAAGCAGTTTAGTAAGAAAAGCGCCAAGAAGAGTTTCTTGACAAAGTCACATGGAAAGAGTTTTAAGCAAGAGTCAATATTGTGAAATACTGATGAGAGAAATACATAATTTCGATCACACTTGTAATAATTATATTCCATGGTATGTAGACAATCATATATATCCAGTACTCCAAGTAAGTTGTGAGTAAAGTTACCAGAATGATCAAATTATTGATCATAGTACAACAATAAAATGTTGTTAAATACTAATGACTTGTGTCTCGCATACGGAGAAGATGAAGAGATCAATGTAAGAAGTTACATTAATACATGTCAGTGTAAGTAGTACTTCAATAAAAACTTCATTGATGCTCAAAGCGATTTTCAATTTCAATATATGGTGGCACTGTGAATTGGAATTGGTCCAAAAGATTACTATGGTGAGTTCTACAAAAAGAGGTTGAGTATATTGTTACTTTAGAAGTAACAACAGAGGGTGGTGAATCAAAAGCTTATTTATGAGCTTGGTATGATTTTTAGATGATTGTGCAAATGGAATACTTTTCTTAATAGTGGTTCCATAGCTCAGTTTAAGCAATCATAGGTCTTATAAGTAATTCAATACATACAAAGCCAGATTCACAAAAAATATGAATTTATGTGAAAGCATGAGAGATGCATTTAAATGCACATGATACACACAGATCTGAAGTCTATACCACAAGCAAAGCATGGACTGACACCGGATTGCCATTGGCGTAAAGGTTAAAAGTGCTAACTAGATTATTGACTCTAGTGCAAGTGGGAGACTGTTGGAAACATACCCTAAAGGAAATAATATTGTATCATTACATTTCCATATTCACAATTAAGTGTTAATATTTCATGCTATAACTGCTATGATCCTGGAATACGCGATTCAGTAGAAAACTCATATGCGCGTGTGAAATAATAAACGGATAAAATAGAGGTTCCTAGTCTCTCCTTTTAAGACAAGCTGATACGTCTCCAACGAATCTATAATTTTTGATTATTCCATGCTATTATATTATCTATTTTGGATGTTTTATATGCATTAATATGCTATTTTATATTATTTCTGGGACTAAACTATTAACCTAGAGCCCGGTGCCAGTATCTGTTTTTTCCTTGTTTTTGAGTTTTAGAGAAAAGGAATATCAAACGGAGTCCAAACGGAATAAAAATTTCGCGATGATTTTTCTTGGACCAGAAGACATCCATGGAGGTTGGAGAGGGGGCCAGAAGAGTCCCGAGGGCACCACAAGCCATCAGGGTGCGCCCTAGGGTGGGGGTGCGCCCCCTGGCTTGCGGGCCACCCGGGACTCCTCCAACCCTAATTTTTGCTCTATAAATTCCCAAATATTCCCAAATGACCAGAAGCATCCACCAAAATACTTTTCCGCCGCCACAAGACTTTCTTCCTGTGAGATCCCATCTTGGGGCCTTTTTCGGCACCCTGCCGGAGGGGGATTCGATCATGGAGGGCATCTACATCAACTCTATTGCCCTTCCGATGAAGCGTGAGTAGTTTACCAAAGACCTATGGGTCCATTGCTAGTAGCTAGATGGCTTCTTCTCTCTCTATGATCTTCAATACCATGTTCTCCTTGATGTTCTTGGAGTTCTATCTGATGTAATACTTTTTTTTGGTGTGTTTGTCTTGATCCGATGAATTGTGGATGCTTGATATGTCTCCAACGTATCTATAATTTTTTATTGTTCCATGCTATTATATTATCCATCTTGGATGTTTTATATGCATTTATATGCTATTTTATACAAATTTTGGGACTAACCTATTAACCTAGAGCCCAGTGCCAGTTTCTGTTTTTTCTTGTTTTTGAAATTCGCAGAAAAGGAATATCAAACGGAGTCCAATTGAGCAGAAAATTTACGGTGATTTTTTATGGACCAGAAGAAGCCCCTGAAGCAAAAGAGTTGGGCCAGAAGAGCTAAGAGGCCTCCACAAGGGTGGAGGGTGCTCCCTACCCCCTGGGGGCGCCCTCCGGTCTTGTGAGCTCCTCGTGGACTGGACCCCCCTGACTTGTTCTCGATGCTAAAAATTCCTATAAATATAGTGTAACACCCCGGATGTAACTTTCCATATTTGTATCCAACTCTTGCCGTTTCCGGCGCTAAGTTATATTTATTTCTCGGGTTCGGGTCTTTGTCTCCGTGTGTTGTTTTCGTTTTCATGCATCTTATATCATGTCATCTCGTGCATTGCATTTGCATACATATTCATCTCATGCATTCGAGCATTTTCCCCGTTGTCCGTTTTGCATTCCGGCGCTTCGTTCTCCTCCGGTGGCCATTTCTAGCTTTCTTTCGTGTGTGGGGATTAAACATTTCCGGATTGGACCGAGACTTGCCATGCGGCCTTGGTTTACTACCGGTAGACTGCCTGTCAAGTTTCGTATCATTTGGACTTCGTTTGATACTCCAACGGTTAACCGAGGGACCGAAAAGGCCTCGTGTGTGTTGCAGCCCAACACCCCCCAAATTTGGCCCAAAACCCACCAAACCCTGCTCCATGTCCTAGAGCGTTCGATCACGATCGCGTGGGCGAAAACCGCACCTCATTTGGACTCTCCTAGCTCCCTCTATGCCTATTTAAAGGCCCCCCATTTTCGGATCTCGGATTCTCCCCGTCCTCCTCCTAAAAAAAACAGATCAAACCCCCCCCGACGGACGTGTCCGGATCCGGCCGGACAACGTCCGCCCGATCCACCTCGCCCAACCGGCGTCCGCCACGTGGCCCGCCGCCGCCGCACCGACGGGCCCGCGCGGAGCCCGAGGCCGCCTCGCCGCCGCCCGCCTCCTCCTTCGCCCGTGGCCGCCGCCGCCCGCCGCCCTCCTCGCCGCACCGCCGCCCGCCGCCCTCGTCGCCGGCGCCGCCCCGCCGCCGCCTCTCCTCGCCCCGCACCGCCGGCCCCGCCGCCTCCTCGCCGCGCCGCCGCGGGACGCCGCCGCCGCCGGCGCCGTCGACCGCCGCCGCCGCCCCGCCCTCCGGTCCCCTCGTCGCCGGCCGCTGCCTCCTTCCCCGTCGTCGCCGGTGAACAGTACCGCCGCCTCCTCGGTATCCGTGCCCGATCCAGATCTGGATCTGGGATATTTCGGTTGACTTTCTCCTCCCGAAACCCTAATTTTCGAGCAATCTTTAACTGCTTGTATCTCCGCAACCGTAGCTTCGTTTTGGGCGTATGATATATCAAAATCTTCGTCTCGACATGTACATCATTTCATTCCATTGCATCATTTGCATTTGAGTTCATGCTGATGCCCAAAATGCTGTTAGAAGGAGCCTTCGTGAGTTAAATTGCAGATCCGTTAGTTCATCATGCACTTTTGTCATTTTTGCCATGTTTAATCCGTGCATGATATGCCTGTGCCCCTTTGGGACGAATTGTTAAGCATTTTGTCTTCTTTCCAGAGGTTCCACCCATGCATTTTTAGGATGTGTGTGTTGTCTTGTGCAAGCTTGTGAAGAGAGGTACCTGAGATTGCTGATTTCAGGGACTTAGTGATTTTCACTAAGTCTGGGATATTTTAGTCCATGATGCTATATGTCCAGCTTGTTTCCTAGTGATCCGTGCCTCTTTTGAGGATGATCAGTAAGGGAGTTTTGATATTTATGTTATGCTCTATCCATCCATGTCTTTATTTGCATATGTGGAGTGCTCTAGGCTGACTCAATCGAGCTCAACTTTTGCTTCGTTGTTAATCTGGGCAGATCGTCAACTTGTTTGCGATTTTGCCGATGCTACCGTTAGTGTTCCATGCATGCTATGCCTTTGTTCTTGCCATGTGTAGCTAGAATATTGTGTCTTCTTTCTGGATATATGCTTGCCTTGCCATGACTTGCACCGTAGTGAGTGCATCGAGCTCGTTTACATGCCTTCGTGAGTTATAATTTCAGCATGTCTCAGTTTTCACAAAGTCTGAAAACTGATTGTGTTCGAGCTATGTTCGTGAGCTCGGTAGAGTATTTTGTGAACCCTTTTGACCCCAGGTCACTTTGGGTCTTTTGTTAAGCTTGTTGAGTAGCTCCATTACATGTTCTTACTTGTCATGTTCAGGTCATTTATCATGTTGTTTTGCTGCTCCGAAGAGAGCATCGTGATCTGAAATTTCAGACAAGTGTTAATTTCTAAGTCTGGAATCTGTTCTGCATTTGCGATTTTGCCATGCTTGTTTGAACCTCTTAATGGATGAATTTGCCTATGGCTCAGTGCTAGTGTTTTGTTAAACATCTTGTGTACATCACTGCCATGTATTTTTTTTTCATGTTTGGTGGCTGTAGCATGTTCATTTCGTTGCATTTAGATGCCTACTTGCTGTAAATTGCAGACCGGTGTCATATCTTAAATCGCTTGCCATTTCCAAACCGTAACTCCGATTCCAATGATCTTTATATCGTTTTCAAGCGATTTCATCCCCTCTATCCAGTGGCACACTTGGTTTGCCAAGTTGAGGCCAGGTTCATGCATTTACTGTCATATCTTGCGTTTTGCATCCCGCATCGCATCCCGCATAGCATGTCATCATTTCATCATATTGCTTGGTCTTGCACGTGGTTGATTGTATCCTTGTTGCTTGTTTGTCTTGTTGGGTAGAGCCGGGTGACGAGTTCGCTACCGAGGAGCCCGTCGAGTTTGCTTGTGAGGATCTAGTCAACTTTGACAACTGTGCAGGCAAGATGATCATACCCTCGAAATCACTACTATCTTTGCTATGCTAGTTTACTCGCTCTTTTGCTTTGCCACTGCTACGATGCCTACCACTTGCTTGTCAGCCTCCCAATTGCATGATTGAACCTCTAACCTACCCTTGTCCTAGCAAACCGTTGGTTGGCTATGTTACCGCTTTGCTCAGCCCCTCTTATAGCGTTGCTAGTTGCAGGTGAAGATTGGAGCCGTTCCTATTGGAACATCTTTTATTTGCTTGTTGGGATATCACTATATTGCTATGTTATCTTAATGCATCTATATACTTGGTAAAGGGTGGAAGGCTCGGCCTCTCGCCTAGTGTTTTGTTCCACTCTTGCCGCCCTAGTTTCCGTCATATCGGTGTTATGTTCCCGGATTTTGCGTTCCTTACGCGGTTGGGTTATAATGGGAACCCCTTGATATTTCGCCTCAATTAAAGCTTTTCCAGCAATGCCCAACCTTGGTTTTACCATTTGCCACCTAGCCCTTTCTTTCCCTTGGGTTCTGCAGACTCAAGGGTCATCTTATTTTAACCCCCCCGGGCCAGTGCTCCTCTGAGTGTTGGTCCACCTGTCAGCTACCGGTGGCCACCAGGGGCAACTATGGGCTGGCCTACCCGTACCTAGGACAATCTGAGTGTGCCCTGAGAAAGAGATATGTGCAGCTCCTATCGGGATTTGTCGGCACATTCGGGCGGTGTTGCTGGTCTTGTTTTAACCTGTCGGAGTGTCTTGAGTTACCGAGATACCGAGTCTGATCGGAACGTCTTGGGAGGAGGTCTTTTCCTTCGTTGACCGTGAGAGCTTGTCATGGGCTAAGTTGGGACTCCCCTGCAGGGATTGAACTTTCGAAAGCCATGCCCGCGGTTATGGGCAGAAGATGGGAATTTGTTAATGTCCGGTTGTAGATAACTTAAACCTTAATTAATTAAAATGAATCAACTGAGTGTGTTGCCGTGATGGCCTCTTCTCGGCGGAGTCCGGGAAGTGGACACGGTGTTGGAGTTAATGCTTGCGCAGGTTGTTCCTCTAGATCTCGCTCGCGCTTTGCCTCCTCTTCTCGCTCTCTTTTGCGTATAAGTTAGCCACCACATATGCTAGTCGCTTGCTGCAGCTCCACATACTTGCCTTATCCTTCCTATAAGCTTAAATAGTCTTGATCGCGAGGGTGCGAGATTGCTGAGTCCCTGTGGCTCACAGATACTATAATTCCAGATGCAGGTCCAGTGATTTCGCTCCAGGTGACGAGTACGAGCTCAAGTGGGAGTTCACGAGGACTCTCAGCGTTATTATGTTTCCTTTCCCGATGATCAGTAGTGGTGCCTAGTTGGGGTTTGATTCAGGGCCTTGTCGCATGTTGGGTTCTTTTCCATTTTGGCGGGCGCCGTAGTCGGGCCATGAGTGTTTGCTTGATGGATGTTATTTATGTACTCTGATGTGACGTGGCGAGTGTAAGCCAACTATGTTATCTTCCCCTTTTATTATGTATTACAAGGGATGTTGTAATGATTGCCTGACTTGCGACATTGCTTTCAATGCGGTTATGTCTCTAAGTCGTGCCTCGACACGTGGGAGCTATAGCCGCATTGAGGGCGTTACAAGTTGGTAATCAGAGCCTTCCCCGACCTTAGGAGCCCCATTGCTTGATCGTCTTAGCAGCCGAGTTGTGTCTAGAAAAATGTTTTGAGTCCTTAGGAATTATATATCGGAGAGCTTAGGAATTCTTTTTACTTCCCAGTCTCCGCATCGCTCTGGTAAGGCATCCTGACGTAGAGTTTTGACTCTTCTCTTCTCAAATTTCACTAAATTTTTTTTTAGGATCACGCGAGTATCTTGGTTTTGTTCCGATGGTTTTGTGACGAGAACATTGTTCTTGGTGCCTCCTGTCTTTAGGGGTTGTGGCAGTGTCCCGGGGAGTTGAGCTCCGAGGTGTTGTCGTCACAATTTTATCGTTGCAATTCTGGTATACTTGAGATTTGTGCGCGACATCGAAAATCTCTTTTATGCAGTTCGTTGGTGAGATAACCTCGACGCCACCCAGTACTGGGGCGGGAGTTCGGGAGTATCGCCATAACTTGTATAACGGATGCTTTTCGAAGGTTGAGATAGATGGTTTCCGAAGATTTCTTGGTTATGTGTTGAAGGATGGATACAGCTGGATGTAGGATTTGCTAGCTTGGGTGAGATATTATGCTTCCCCTGTATCCCCAACACCTGATTGCATAACCGGGAAAATTTCGGGAATTTCATAGGTGGGAATTCAAGTAGCCTTAGGATATCTTTCCGACAGATGTATGATATGAAATTGGGGTTCGACGTCTAGTGGTTCGCCTATTCACGGTCGATTTTACAGTGGTCTCGTTGTGTCTTAAAGAGTCCTTGGCTATGCTGACTCGGGGACGCTTCGTATGTCATGTGCACTGCCTTGTACATGATGGTGCTGTACGATCGAGCCCGTGTAGGTCCCACCACGAAAACTTCAGACGAAATTTCTATCATGTATTTGTTCCGGCTTATTCCGCAAGTCAACCCTTGGTTTTATTTCGAGTTGTGGCATTCGTTTTGCTTCGACGTCATATGATAATTCCATCCCTCGTTGTTGTACCCCTTCTACCTGATTCTTCGTGGCTTCGCAATTTAGGAATATGTGACCACTTCAAGAGAAATGCATTCGTTCATTTTGTTCGGATGTGAAGACTATATGTTGCAATTTTCATTCCGTTGGATTCAGCTTCAATATTTATCTATCAATGTGCTAATGGTGGTCAACATCTTCAGGATGGCTCCTCCAACGCGCACGACTCCGAATCCTGATCCGCCTCCACCTCCGCCTCCTCCAGAAGCATGGCAAGCTGTGATGGCCGCTACTAATGCAAACACTCAGCTGATCATGCAAATTCTCCAAGAGCGCAATCAAGGCAGTCAAGGGAATCAAGGCAGCAATCAGGGTCACTTTGCTACACTGAACCAGTTCCTCGCAAATGGTCCAAAGACTTTCAGTAATTGTGTTGAGGCAACCGATGCCGACGATTGGCTTGTGGATCTGTGTAAGCATTTCGAGTGCAGTAACGTCAGGCCGGAGGACTTTGTGAAATTCGCTTCCTTCCAACTCAAAGATCAGGCTGCAGAGTGGTTCCAGCAGTACAAGGATTCCAGAGGTGGACGTTTGATCACTTGGGATGATTTCCGTCAAGATTTCCGCGCTCATCACATTCCGCAGAGCGTGGTTGAAAGCAAGCGTGAGGAATTCCGCAATCTGAAGCAAGGCTCTTTGTCTGTCTATGACTACAACAAGTTGTTCCAGAAGCTCGCCCGTTTTGCCAAGCAGGATGTTCCTGATGAAAAGAGCATGATCTATCAGTTCAGGGGTGGTGTTCGTGAGGAAATTCAGCTCGCTCTTGTCCTCTTTGAGCCGTTGAGATACGATGAGTTCTACAACATGGCACTGAAGCAAGAGGCTGCTCAGTTGAGGTGTGATGCTTCCAGGAAGCGAGTCAGAGAGGTTACTCTGTCTTCCTCTACTCAAGTGGCCAAGCAGCAGAAGTTTTGGCTTCCTCCTCCTCCGTTCCGTCAGCCGTATCAGCAGAAGAGCAAAGGTGGCAGTGGTTCTTCCCACCCACCCAACCCAGGCTTTCAGAACAAGACTTCGTCTCAAGCTCCAAGATCGAGTGCTCCGTATCACCGTCCGCTTTCAGAGGTCACGTGCAACAAGTGCCAACAGAAGGGTCACTATGCCAACAAGTGTTTCAACCAGAGGCGTCTTCCTCCTCCTCCTCCTGTCAGATCGGCAAGTACAGCTGTGGTCAAGCATAATCCTAAGCACGCCAAGGTCAATTTGATGAATGCAGCTCAGGCAGAGGACTCGTCAGATGTGATCATGGGTAACCTTCCTGTTAATGATATTCCTGCAAAAGTTCTTTTTGACACTGGTGCATCGCATTGCTTCATCTCGAGACCGTTTACAAATAGGCATGAATTGGTTTCACAAGTTTTGCCTAGTCCTTTAGCAGTTGTCTCTCCCGGCAAGCGCATGCAGGCTAACTCCATCGTTCCGGATGTTTCTATCGCGATGGGCGAGTTCAAGTTTCTTGCTTCTCCTACGGTTCTCGGTGACTCGGATATTGATTTTATTCTCGGGATGGACTGGCTCTCTAAGCATAAAGCTCAGCTTGATTGTGCAGCCAGGCAGATTCAACTGACTCATTCGTCTGAGGATGTCATTGTTTTTGCCGCTCGGGATAATACCATCCGGTTGTTTTCTCTCAATGAGAAGGGTGAATTGGATGCTATTTCGCAGATTCCGGTTGTTTGTGAGTATCAAGACGTTTTTCCAGAAGAACTCCCAGGGATGCGTCCAAACCGGCCGGTTGAATTTGTTATTGAACTTGAGCCCGGTACGGAACCTGTATGCAAACGTCCCTACAAGCTCGGCCCCGAAGAGTTGAAGGAGTTGAAGAAACAACTCGATGAGCAAGAAAGATTGGGTCTTATCCGGCCTAGTACTTCTCCGTGGGGTTGTGGTGTTCTTTTTGTGAAGAAGAAGGATGGATCGAGTCGACTTTGTGTTGATTACCGTCCAGTGAACAAGAAGACCATCAAGAACAAATACCCACTTCCCAACATCAATGATTTGTTCGAACAACTCAAGGGTGCTCAAGTATTCTCCAAGCTTGATCTCCGTATGGGTTATCACCAGATTCGCATTCGTGAAGAAGATATTCCCAAGACAGCATTCAGAACAAGCTTTGGTTCATATGAATACACTGTCATGTCTTTTGGCCTCGCCAACGCTCCTCCGACGTTCTCTCGCATGATGAACTTCATCTTCAACGCCTACACCAATGACTTCGTTTTGGTCTATCTCGACAACATTCTGGTTTTCTCCAAGAACAAGGAAGATCATGCCAAGCATTTGCGTTTGGTTCTCGATAAGCTCAGGGAACATCAGTTCTATGCCAAGTTCTCCAAGTGTGAATTTTGGCTCGATGAGGTTCTTTATCTTGGTCATATCATCTCTGCCAAGGGCATTTCCGTAAATCCTGAGAAGGTGTCTGCAATTGTGAATTGGGAACCTCCTCAGAGCGTGAAGCAACTCCGCAGTTTTCTCGGACTCGCAAACTATTGCCGAAGATTCGTTGAAAACTTTTCTAAGATCGCCAAGCCTCTCTCAAATCTTCTTCAGAAGCACGTCAAGTACGTTTGGTCTCCAGAGTGTGATATTGCTTTCAACACTTTGAAAGAGAAGTTGATCACTGCTCCAGTTCTGACTCCACCTGATGAATCCAAGCCGTACGAGGTTTTTTGTGATGCCTCTCTCCAAGGTCTCGGTGCATTTTGATGCAAGAGAAGAAAGTGGTTGCTTATACCTCTCGCCAGCTGAAGCCTAATGAGAAGAACTACCCCACTCATGATCTAGAGTTGGCGGCAGTTGTGCATGCTCTTTTAACTTGGAGACATCTTCTATTGGGAAGAAAAGTGGACATTTTCACTGATCACAAGAGTCTCAAGTACATCTTCACTCAGCCTAATCTCAACCTAAGGCAAACTCGATGGGTCGAAATGATTCAAGAGTATAATCCGAGTATTGAGTATACTCCAGGCAAGGCCAATGTGATTGCTGACGCTTTGAGCAGAAAGGCCTATTGCAACAGTCTGATTCTCAAGCCTTATCAACCCGAGCTTTGTGAAGCTTTCCGCAAGCTGAATCTGCAAGTTGTTCCTCAAGGTTTCCTCGCCAACCTTCAAGTCTCTCCTACCTTAGAAGACCAGATTCGCCAAGCACAGCTTCTTGATGCTATGGTGAAAAAGGTGAAGTTTGGTATTGCCAAGAGTCAGTCCAAGTACAAGTGCTACCGCCTTGATGACAAGAACACTCTCTTCTTCGAGGATCGTATTGTTGTGCCCAAAGGTGAACTTCGTAAAGTGATCATGAACGAGGCTCACAACTCTCTTCTCTCCATCCACCCTGGTAGTACGAAGATGTATCAGGATCTCAAGCAAGCTTATTGGTGGACTCGAATGAAGCGCGAGATCGCTAAATTCGTGAATGAATGTGATGTCTGCAGAAGAGTGAAGGCAGAACACTAAAGGCCAGCTGGTCTCCTCCAACCTCTTGCCATTCCAGAATGGAAGTTTGACCACATTGAAATGGACTTCATGACTGGGTTTCCAAAGTCCAAGCGTGGCAATGATGCTATATTTGTTGTCATCGACAAGCTCACCAAAGTGGCTCATTTTCTGCCTATCAAAGAGTCAATCACTGCAGCTCAATTGGCGGAACTCTATACCTCTCGCATTGTCTCTCTGCACGGTATTCCTCAAGTGATATCTTCAGACCGTGGCAGCATCTTTACCTCCAAGTTTTGGGATTCTTTTCAGAAGGCCATGGGCACCAACATCCGCTTCAGCACAGCTTTCCATCCTCAAACGAGCGGTCAAGTCGAGCGTGTCAATCAGATCCTTGAAGATATGCTCAGGGCTTGTGTGATCTCCTTCGGCATGAAGTGGGAGGATTGTCTTCCTTATGCTGAATTCTCATACAACAACAGTTTTCAAGCAAGTTCGGGCAAGGCCCCCTTTGAAATTCTGTATGGCAGGAAGTGCCGTACCCCTCTCAACTGGTCTGAAACCGGTGAACGTCAGCTGCTGGGTAATGACTTAATCACAGAAGCAGAAGAAATGTGCAAAGTCATTCGTGATAACCTCAAAGCAGCCCAATCCCGCCAGAAGAGCTACTATGATAGTAAGCACCGTGATTTGTCTTTCGAGATCGGAGATCATGTTTACCTCCGCGTCTCTCCTATGAAAGGTACTCGTCGCTTCGGTATCAAAGGGAAGCTTGCCCCTAGATACGTGGGACCTTTCAAGATTGTTAGCAAGAGAGGTGACCTCGCCTATCAGCTCGAGCTTCCTTCAAACTTTGCCAATGTTCATGATGTGTTCCATGTCTCCCAACTCCGAAAGTGCTTCAAGACGCCTGAACGCACCGTCAACTTCGAGGACATTGAGCTCCAAGAAGATCTTTCTTATCGTGAGCACCCAGTTGCTATTCTTGAAGAGACTGAACGCAAGACTCGCAACAAGTCAATCAAATTTCTCAAAGTCAAGTGGTCTCACCATTCCGACCGTGAAGCTACATGGGAACGCGAGGATCACCTCCGTTCTGAGTACCCGGAGTTCTTTCAGTTCTAGATCTCGGGACGAGATCTTTTCGTAGTGGTGGAGTGTTGTAACACCCCGGATGTAACTTTCCATATTTGTATCCAACTCTTGCCGTTTTCGGTGCTAAGTTATATTTATTTCTCGGGTTCGGGTCTTTGTCTCCGTGTGTTGTTTTCATTTTCATGCATCTTATATCATGTCATCTCGTGCATTGCATTTGCATACATATTCATCTCATGCATTCGAGCATTTTCCCCGTTGTCCGTTTTGCATTCCGGCGCTTCGTTCTCCTCCGGTGGCCATTTCTAGCTTTCTTTCGTGTGTGGGGATTAAACATTTCCGGATTGGACCGAGACTTGCCATGCGGCCTTGGTTTACTACCGGTAGACCGCCTGTCAAGTTTCGTATCATTTGGACTTCGTTTGATACTCCAACGGTTAACCGAGGGACCGAAAAGGCCTCGTGTGTGTTGCAGCCCAACACCCCCCAAATTTGGCCCAAAACCCACCAAACCCTTCTCCATGTCCTAGAGCGTTCGATCACGATCGCGTGGGCGAAAACCGCACCTCATTTGGACTCTCCTAGCTCCCTCTATGCCTATTTAAAGGCCCCCCATTTTCGGATCTCGGATTCTCCCCGCCCTCCTCCAAAAAAAAAATAGATCCACCCCCCCCCCCCGACGGACGTGTCCGGATCCGGCCAGACAACGTCCGCCCGATCCACCTCGCCCAACCGGCGTCCGCCACGTGGCCCGCCGCCGCCGCACCGACGGGCCCGCGCGGAGCCCGAGGCCGCCTCGCCG